>NC_000083.6:54711987-55011987 GCF_000001635.26 Mus musculus
CCTCTGCTCCAGTTTTTTGAGACCCACATAAAGATTAAGCTGTATATCTGCAACTATATGGGGGGGGGGGCTAGTTCTAGCCCATGTATGACCTTGGTTGGTGGTTCAATAAGAGTCCATTCTTTAAACAGTCTAAATTCATACTGATAGATTCAAGTGTCTCTTTTTTTTTTCTATGTTTTAGTTAGGCTTTTATTGCTATTAAGAGATATCATAACCCGAGAGACTCTTATAAAGGAAAACATTTAATTAGGACTGACTTATAGTTCACAGGTTTAATGCATTATTATCATGGTGGAAAGGATGGTGACACTAAAGCAAAAATGAAACTGGAAAGGTATGTGAGAGTGTTATATCTGGATTCACAGGCAGCAGGAAGACATGATGACCCAATAGGTCTGGCTTGAGCTGCTGAGACCACAAATACACCCCTAGTGTCAATCTTCCTCCAACAAACCTACTCCAACAAGGTCACACCTCTTAATAGTGCCACAATTTATTGGCCTATGAGAGTCATTTTTATTCAAAACACCACATTCTTTATCATTGGTTACAAAGAGATATAAGGTTTTAAGAAAAATATTCCCAGAAAAGCCATGTGTTAGCTACTCTTTAGGACCAGGGAACTAAGTATGGATGGGTACAGGCTTTGATTTTTCAAAACTTACTTTTAATAAAAGTTCTTAAGTGCTGTAACCTCCCTTCTAGCCCATCACCCACCAGAGGTTGTGGAAAGTAAAGGTTAATAGAGTAAAGAAGGATATGCACCTGTTTAGAAACAGTTCTTTGGCGCAAATCCAGTCTGTGCTGTCAGGATATCAGCCGTTCAGTTCACATGAATCAGCAATGGTAGCTCGATCCACTCAAAAACACCACTCATGAATCAGAAACAGCAAGTTGATCTAGAAGAAACCTTGAGGCTTTGAGAAATTGGCCCAAGTCCATGTAAGCAGGAAGAAGCCACTGGAACAGCACCTGAAGTGTTTCTCTCTATGAAGTCTCAACAAATGATGGCCATCAAAGAATAGCAAGGTGAAACAATACTATACAGAGTTACCAGTGAAAACCAGTTTCAACAAAGCCCAACAATGATCATCAAAGAATGGTAATACCAATACCACGCAGCATTTTCCACTGTCTGTTGCATTATATTTATGCCCTTTCCAAAAATCACATGTTCACTTAAGTATCCACTCTAGCTACACATCACATGCTCTTTTTCCAGGCTGCTTCCAGAAAAACACAAGTCTATTCTTAGCAAAATGTTCTCCTATGTGTCTGCTTCAGCAAAAATATCCTCTCATAAGTCAGTTTCCAGAAAAATATTGTATGACACAACTGAGTCTCCAAAGAAACAAGAAATTTCCACTTCAGATGGATCTAGCCCATTTCTATTTTGCATGTCAGTACCACTAGAACATTCAATATTGTTCTGGTCAGAAAATCAGTAAAAAACAATTGTTCAGTCAAATGACAGAGAAACTCACCAAAACACTGTGTAGAGATAGGTCTCAGAATAACTCCCTAGGAATGCTGGGGAGAGAGCACAGGCATAAAACTTTATTTGGGTATCTTGTTAGTATTTCCTCTTGAAATCTTTGCTCCTTCCAGCAAAATACCTAAATGTGTTTCATGGAGTACTAAAATTTTGCCTGTGTGAGGGTATGCCACATTATATTAATTTCCCCTACAATCTTTATGTTCACACTATAACCATTTTGGAACCCTTATAAAAAGGAAATATGAAAATGATGGGGACAGATAAACATATTGGTACTTCTACTATAAAAAGTGGGTTACAAATAAATGCTCTTAGTATACTGGCATGGATGCTCTGGTAATAGTGTGTTTGTTCTTTTTGCCTCAGGAGGAAGGCAGGACTCCTCAGCCTTGGTACATATGAGAAATAATTATAGACAATAAAGAGAGATGCACCAATACCAAGAATCTCAGAGACAAGGCTGACCATCTGAGTGGAGGGACAAAGTTAAAGTGGGGTAGTGAGCTACCTTCAGTTCAGTTCCCTACATAATCTTCCAGATGCAAGATAAGAAGCAAGACAGCTCCATAGGATGCTAGTTAACTTCCTTTAGAGATTGAGTAATTTGAAATAAAATACAACTTAAAGATCCAATTCTTGCTGCTTCTTACAGGCATTGAGGATGACAATTAGCACAAACTACCATACACTAGTAACAAAACTTGATGATTAATTAGGAGATAGGGTATGTGAAATTAAAAAAAAAAATCTTACCAGCTGTCAGTAGTGCATTTGTTCTGAGATAGGAATTGGTCCAGAACCAACCCCTATGAAGACCAAGTGATAATGTTCTCACAAAAAGTAAATCATATGTGGCCCAGTCTGTAACACAGTAAGGGGACCCCTGTGTCGATGAAATGTGGCTGGCATTTACTGAATTTCCATGAAAACACATCTGTATTAAAAAAAAAAAACTTACAGGCAAGTTTGTTGACTAAAATTTCTTAATTGATAGGAATTGGGAGGTTGTCGTTGTAATTTTTTATAATGTTACTAGTCACAAGAGAAAATTGTCTTGGACTGTTTTTAGTCAGCTTAATAGGTAATCTTATCAGCCTGTGTGTCCATTTGACTATCAGGGTAAAAAAAAGAAAACTTTTCTACCCACAAACTAAGAATGTTATTAGAGACCTTGTGTCATCTAATGCTAAAATCTCCATTTGCTGTTATCATCTATGGTATCTCCACTGATGACTGTGGTAAATGTATTTATTCAAGACTTAAATTTCTTTTATGATCATAAAAATGTCATGTAATCATTTCTATGATAGAACATGTCATCCAGACTAATATGAATCATTTTCCTGGACAATATTCACTCAAATTTGACCATTAACATTCTGTGTGGGGCAAGTTCTGGTTTGGGTGTCCATAGTATTGGTTAGTCAACTGTAAAATCCCAAGAATAGTCTGCTCTCACCAAAGAGTCACCCAGAACAGTGCTGTATTCCAGCATGGGCTCTTAGGTCTCCTTGGGTGTCTGCTGGCCTGCTTTCTGGGTTCCCAAACTCCTCGTGTTTTCCTTGATCTCCATTGATTGCTATGAGCAGCTGTTATATTGGGTATTCTCTCATGGATTCAAAACTTACTTTGTGGAATGCAGTGTTGTCTTCTGGCCCTCTTTCCTGAGACAATTGTGGTTTTGTGTCTCTTCTGACTATGAAGTGCATTATTCTACATTTAGTCCGTAATTTCTACAAAATCATGTTCACAAAGATTTAGAAGAGGCATGCACCTCTCCTTTCTCCAACACATTTATGGAATCTGGACGGCTTCATTAGGAAAGTTCAAAAGAACAGACTTTATTCCTAGTTTGGAAGGAAACATTGATCCAGCAAGGAAGACTCACAAAAGGAGCCTTATGTCTCAAGTCCTCACACATTTACAAAAACATGTGAGCTAACCTGGCAAGCAGAAACAGTGACCATTTCTACAATGAGACTTGAATGAGTATATTCTCATAGGTATCACACAAATCTGATTCAGACAACAGATGTTACTGAATAGTACAAAATATCATAACTCTCCAAAAAAAAAAAGTCACCTCTACCAAATTGTGAGACATAAATTTAAAGAAAAACAAACCCTCTGGTTTGTAGTTCAACTGGTTTTACATTTGATAATAACAGCGATTTATCTTGCAAATATTTGGTAAAATGGAGATGTTTGAAGTTTCAGCCCCCTCCCCCCCACAAAACTGTAAAGTACTAACCAATAAAACAAAACACAAGTGCTCAATTCACACTAATTGAGTTTGAATTTAGAGTCATCTAAGAAGTGGTAAAATCTCTAATTTTCAAGAAAGTAGTAACAGAGTTTTTAAATAATGTTAGAATAAAATAAATATAGCCAGACATTGGTGGCACACACCTTCAATCCCAGCACCCCGGAGGCAGAGGCAGGCAGATTTCTCAGTTCCAGGCCAGGCTGGTCTACAGAGTGACCAGGGCTACACAGAGAAACCCTAACTCGAAAACAAAAACAAAAACAAGACAAGACAAAAACAAAACAAAACAAATAGGACAAGAAATTATGACAAATTTTATTTTTTATTGGATATTTCTTCATTTACATTTCAATTGCTATCCCGAAAGTCCCCTATACCCTCCCCTCTACCTACTCCCCTATCCACCAACTCCCACTTCTTGGCCCTAGCTTTCCCTGTACTGGGGCATATAAAGTTTGCAATACCAAGGGGGCTCTCTTCCCAATGATAGCCAACTAGGCCATCTTCTGCTACATATGCAGCTAGAGACAGGAGCTCTGGGGGTACTGGTTAGTTCATATTGTTATTCAACCTATAGGGTTGCAGACCCATTCAGCTCCTTGGGTGCTTTCTCTAGCTTCTCTATTGGGGGCCCTGTGTTCCATTCTATAGATGACTGTGAGCATCCACTTCTGTATTTTCCAGACACTGGAATAACCTCATACAAGACAGTTATATCAGGGACCCTTCAGAAAAAACTTTCTGGCATATGCAATAGTGTCTGGGTTTGGTGGCTGATTATGGAATGGATCCCTGGGTAGGGTAGTTTCTGGATAGTCCATCCTTTCATCTTAGTTCCAAACTTTGTCTCTGTACCTCCTTTCATGACTATTTTGTTCCCTATTCTAAGGAGGAATGAAGTATCCACCCGTTGGTCTTCCTTCTTGATTCTCTTGTGTTTTGCAAATTGTATATTGGGCATTCTAAGTTTCTAGGCTAATATCTACTTATCAGTGAGTGCATATCTAATACTTTCTTTTGTGATTGGGTTAACTCACTAAGGATGATCTCCTCCAGATGCATCCATTTGCCCAAGAATTTCATAAATTCATTGTTTTTAATAGCTGAGTAGTATTCCATTGTGTAAATGTACGACATTTTCTGTAGCCATTCCTCTGTTGAGGGACATCTGGGTTCTTTCCAGCTTCTTGCTACTATAAATAAGGCTGCTGTGAACATAGTGGAGCATGTGTTCTTATTACCATTTGGAACATCTTCTGGGTATATGCCCAGGAGAGGTATTGCTGGATGTTCCAGTAGTACTATGTCCAATTTTCTGAGGAACCACTAGACTCACTTCCAGAGTGGTTGTACAAGCTTGCAATCCCACCAGCAATGGAGGATTGTTCCTTTTTTCTCCTCAACCTTGCCAGCATCTGCTGTCACATGAATTTTTGATCTTAGCCATTCTGACTGGTGTGAGATGGAATCTCAAGGTGGTTTTGATTTGCATTTCCCTGATGACTAGGGATTTTGAACATTTTTTTAGGTGCTTATCAGACATTTGGTATTCCTCAGTTGCAAATTCTTTGTTTAGCTCTGTACCCCATTTTTAAATGGAGTTATTTTAATTTCTGGAATCCAGCTTCTTGAGCTCTTGGTATATATTGGATGTTAATCCCCTATCAGACTTAGGATTGGTAAAAATCCTTTCCCAATATGTTGGTGGCCTTTTTGTCTTATTGACAGTGTCTTTTGCCTTACAGAAGTTTTGCAATTTTATGAGGTCCCATTTGTCAATTCTTGATCTTACAACACAAGCCATTGCTGTTCTGTTTAGGAATTTTTCCCTGTGCCCAGATCTTCGAGGCTTTTCCCCACTTTCTCCTCTGTGTCTCTGGTTTCATGTGGAGGTCTTTGACCCATTTAGACTTGATCTTTGTACAAGGAGATAAGAATGGATCAATTCTCATTCTTCTACATGATAACCACCAGTTGTGCCAGCACCTTTTTTGAAAATGCTGTCCTTTTTCCACTGGATGATATTAGCTTCCATGTCAAAGATCAAGTGACCATAGGTGAGTGGGTTCATTTCTGGGTCTTCAATTCTATTCCATTGATATACCTGTCTGTTGCTGTACCAGTACCATGCAGTTTTTATCACAATTGCTCTGTAGTACAGCTTAAAATCAGGCATGGTGATTCCACCAATGGTTCTTTTATTGTTGAGAATAGTTTTCGCTATCCTAGGTTTTTTATTATTCCAGATGAATTTACAAATTTCCCTTTGTGAAGAATTGAGTTGGAATTTTGATGGGGATTGCATTGAATCTGTAGATTGGTTTCAGCAGGAGAGCCATTTTAACTGTATTAATCCTGCCAATCCATGATCATAGGAAATCTTTCCATCTTCTGAGATCTTTAATTTCTTTCTTCAAAGACTTGAAGTTCTTATCATACAGATATTTCACTTCCTTACTTAGAGTCACACCAAAGTATTTTATATTATTTGTGACTATTGTGAAGGGTGTTGTTTCCCTAATTTATTTCTCAGCCCATTAATTCTTTGTGTAGAGAAAGACCATTGAGTTGTTTGAGTTAATTTTATATCCAGCTAGTTCACTGAAGCTGTTCATCAGGTTTAGGAGTTCTCTGGTGGAAATTTTAGGGTCACTTATATATACTATCATATCATCTGCAAATAGTGATATTTTGACTTCTTCATTTCAAATTTGTATCCTCTTGATCTCCTTTTGTTGTCTAATTGTGCTGGATAGGACAAGTACTATATTGAATAGGTAGGGAGAAAGTGGGCAGCCTTGTCTAGTCCCTGATTTTGGTGGGATTGTTTTGAGTTTCTCTTCATTTAGTGTGATGTTGGCTACTGGTTTGCTGTAGATTGCTTTTATCATGTTTAGGTATGTGCCTTGATTTCCTGATCTTTCCAAGGAATTTTATCATGAAGGTGTGTAGGGATTTTGTCAAATGCTTTCTCAGCATCTAGACGAGATGATCTTATGGGTTTTTTCCTTTAGTTTGTTTATATAGTGGATTACATTGATGGATTTCCGCATATTAAACCATCCCTGCATCCCTAGGATGAAGCCTACTTAGTCATGATGGATGATTGTTTTGATGTGTTCTTGGATTCAGTTTGCAAGGATTTTATTGAGTATTTTTGCATCGTTATTCATAAGGAAAATTGTTCTGAAGTTCTCTTTCCTTTTTGGATCTTTGTGTGGTTTAGGTATCAGAGTAATTGTGGCTTCATAGAATGAATTAGGTAAAGTACCTTCTGTTTCTATATTTCAGAATCGTTTGAGGAGAGTTGGAATTAGGTCTTCTTTGAAGGTCTGATAGAACACTGCACTAAACCCATCTAGTCCTGGGCTTTCTTTGGCTGGGAGACTATTGATGACTGCTTCTCTTTCTTTAGGGTAGATGGGACTGTTTAGATATTTAATCTGATCCTGATTTAACTTTGGTACCTGGTATCTGTCTAGGAAGTTGTCAATTTCATAAAGGTTTTCTAGTTTTCTTGAGTATAGTCTTTTGTAGTAGGATATGATGATGTTTTAGATTTCCTCAGGATCTGTTATGTCTCCTTTTTCATTTCTGATTTTGTTAATTAAGATACTGTCCCTGTGCCCTCTAGTTAGTCTGGCTAAGGCTTTATCTATCTTGTTGATTTTCTCAAAGAACCAGCTGCTGGTTTGGATGGTTCTTTGAATAGTTCTTTTTGTTTCCACTTGGTTGATTTCAGCCCTGAGTTTGATTGTTTCCTGCCATCTACTCCTCTTGGGTGAATTTGCTTCCTTTAGTTCTAGAGCTTCTATGTGTGCTGTCAGTCTGCTAGTGTATGCTCTCTCTCTCTCTCTCTCTCTCTCTCTCTCTCTCTCTCTCTCTCTCTCTCTCTCTCTCTCTCCCTCTCTTTTTGGAGGCACTCAGGGCTATGAGCTCTCCTCTTAGGTTTGCCTTAATTGTATCCCATACATCTGAGTATGTTCTGGCTTCATTTTCATTAAACTCTAAAAGGTCTTTAATTTCTTTCTTTATTTCATCCTTGACCAAGGAATCATTGAGTAGAGTGTTGTTCAGTTTCCACGTGAATGTTGGCTTTCTATTATTTATGTTGTTATTGAAGATCAGCTTTAGTCCTTGGTGATCAGATAGGACTGCATGGGATAATTGCAGTATTTTTGTATCTTTGGAGGCCTGTTTTGTGACCAATTCTACGGTCAGTTTTGGAGGAGGTACCATGTGGTGCTGAGAAGAAGAAATATCCTTTTGTTTTGGGATAAAATGTTCTGTAGATATCAATTAAATCCATTTGATTAATAATTTCTGTTAGTATCCACGTGTCTCTGTTTGGATTCTGTTTGCTGGATCTGTCTATTGGTGAGAGTTGTAAGAATGAGGTGTTGAAGTCTCCCACTATGTGTGAGGTGCAATGTGTGCTTTGAGCTTTACAAAAGTTTCTTTAATGAATGTGGCTGCCCTTGTATTTGGAGCATAGATATTCAGGTTTGAGAGTTCATCTTGGTAGATTTTTACCTTTGATGAGTATGAAGTGTCCCTCCTTGTCTTTTTTGATAACTGTGGGTTGGAAGTCAATTTTATTCGATATTAGAATAGCTACCCCAGCTTGTTTCTTCGGACCATTTGCTTGGAAAATTGTTTTCCAACCTTTCACTCTGAGGTAGTGTTTGTCCTTTTCCCTGAGGTGGGTTTCCTGTAAGCAATAAAATGTTGGGTCCTGTTTCTGTAGCCAGTCTATTAGTCTATATCTTTTTATTAGGGAATTGAGTCCATTGGTGTTAAGAGAAATTAAAGTAATTGTTGCTTCCTGTTATTTGTTGCTAAAGTTGTGATTCTGTTCTTGTGGATGTCTTCTTTTAGGTTTGTTGAAGGATTACTTTCTTGCTTTTTCTAGGGTGTAGTTTCTGTCCTTGTGTTGGTGTTTTCCCTTTATTATCCTTTGAAGGGCTGGATTCGTGGAAAGATATTGTGCGAATTTGGTTTTATCATGGAATACTTTGGTTTCTCCATCTATGGTAATTGAGAGTTTTACTGGGTATAGTAGTCTGGGCTGGCATTTGTGTTTTCTTAGGGTCTGAATAACATCTGTCCAGAAGCTTCTGGTTTTCATAGTCTCTGGTGAGAAGTCTGGTGTAATTCTAATAGGTCTGCCTGTATGTGTTACTTTTCCTTTTTCCCTTACTGCTTTTAATATTCTATCTTTATTTAGTGTACTTGTTGTTCTGATTATTATGTGTCTGGAGGAATTTCTTTTCTGGTCTAGTCTATTTGGCGTTTCTGTAGGCTTCTTATATGTTCATGGGCATCTCTTTCTTTAGGTTTGGGAAGTTTTCTTCTATAATTTTGTTGAAGATATTTGCTGGCATTTTAAGTTGTCTTCATTCTCATCTACTCCTATTATCCATAGGTTTGGTCTTCTCATTGTGTCTTGGATTTCCTGGATGTTTTGAGTTGGGATCTTTTTGCATTTTGCATTTTCTTTGATTGTTGTGCCCATGTTCTTTATGGAATCTTCTGCACCTGAGATTCTCCCTTCCATCTCTTGTATTCTGTTGCTGATGCACGCATCTATGGTTCCTGATTTCTTTCCTAGGGTTTCTATCACTTTGGGTTTTCTTTATTGTTTCTACTTCCCTTTTTAGGTCTTGGATGGTTTTGTTCAATTCCATCACCTGTTTGGTTGTGTTTTCCTGTAGTTCTTTAAGGGATCTTTGCATTTTCTCTTTAAGGAGTTCTACCTGTTTAGCAGTGTTTTCCTGTAATTCTTTAAGGACTTCTTCATTTTAGCACTGCTCTCCTGTAATTCTTTAAGTGAGTTATTAATGCCCTTCTTGATGTCCTTTACCTGCATCATGAGATATGTTTTTAAATCCTAGTTTTGCTTTTCGGGTGTGTTGGGGTATCCAGGATTGGCTGAGTTGGGAGTGCTGGGTTCTGATGATGGTGAGTGGTCTTGGTTTCTGTTAGTAAGATTCTTGTTTGCCTTTTGCCCTCTGGTAATCTCTGGAGTTAGTTTTTATAGTTGTCTCTGGTTGGAACTTGTTCCTCTTATGATTCTTTTAGCCTCTGTCAGCAGTCCTGGGAGTTTAGCTCTCTCCTGAGTCTCAGTGGTCAGAGTACTCTCTGCAGGCAAGCTCTGCTCTTGCAGGGAAGGTGCACAGAGGTCTGTAGTTCAGACCTGCCTCCTAGCTGAAGATGAAGGCCTGAAACAGGGCCTGTCCCCGAAGATGTATTGCCTCTGCAGTCTGCATGCTCAACTGCACAGACTGGTCTCAGAGGGACCCAGGACCTAAGATGACTCCCTCACCTGCTCCAGTTTTCAGAACCTTCCTGGGAGGATACCTTCCTCTGGCATGGATGGTGCCTGGATGTCTGGAGCCTGAAATGAGGTTTGTTCCAGAAGCTATGTTGCTTCTGCCTGTCCCAGAAGCTGTGTCGCCTCTGCAGTCCGGGCTCTCACCTGTGCAGATTGGTGTCTGTGGGACCCGGGACCCAAAATGGCTCCCTCACCTGCTCAGGCATTCAGAGCCCTCCTGGGCAGACACCTCTTCTCTGGCAGGGAAGGTGCCCAGATGTCTGGAGCCCGAAATGAGGTCTGTCCCAGAAGCTGTGTCATGTCTGCAGTCTGCTTGCTCACCCTTCGCAGTCCACAAGCTGACCTGTGCAGACTGGTCTCTGAGGGACCCAGACACAAGGTAGCTCCCTAGCATGCTCTGGCAGTCCATGACAAATTTTAAAAGCAATGTCACAATCCTGGCAGGCCTGAAGGTGTTCTAAGCTCAGATATTTGTGTCCTTCCTTTGATTATCAGATAATTGAGAGGATGGATGTCAAAATTGGAATGTTCCTAGGTATTTCATGCTGGAGGAAGGAAACGACTGAGATTCTGGTATAGGATAAGGAAAAACTTGCTTCTAAAGAAAAGATACTAGAATTCTCACAACACATCAGACTTCCCTTCAAGAGGTACTTGAAGCCAGACAACTGGGTCAATAATGGGTAGAACTATATGGTGACCAGGACTACTTACTTATACATGCTTCTTGCTTCCTCTTAAATCTAAATCATGCCATATCCCTGAAAGTGGCTGTCAGAGTGACTGGATCTCTTTGTTTTTTGTTTGTTTGTTTGTTTGTTTGTTTGTTTGTTTTTCTTCCCAATGATGATCACTATTACTTATCTCTTGAATTGGCTTGTTGCAGATATTGTAGCTAAGTCAAGGTGGTCAGAGCTGCCAGGTTTCAGGACTTAACATCAAGAATCATGGTTGATTCAGAAATGAATGCATTTTGTTGTGCGTGACTTCTTGATTATCTTCTGTTATGCATCCTCTGCCCTTGTCTCCTTTACAAGAAAAGACTGAGTTATGTTATGTTATGTTATGTTATGTTATGTTATGTTATGTTATTTATTTATTTATTTATTTTGGTTTTTTGAGACAGGGTTTCTCTGTGTAGCCCTGGCTGTTCTGGAACTCACTCTGTGGACCAGGCTGGCTTCGAACTCAGAAATCCGCCTGCCTCTGCCTCCCAAGTGCTGGGATTAAAGGCATGTGCCACACGCTCAATTTTATTTTTATTTTTTTTCCTCTCCTTCCACTCTACTAAGAACAAAATAGAAAAGATCACTATGGTCTCTGTCTGGTTACACCTAGAGAGAGTGGCAATCCTAACATTGTCTATACTCCCTAGATAAAGACAGGTCTAATATTTTTTAATTATGGGACGTCTTGATCCAAATGGGGGCTTCCTTTTTGATGTAAGGAACTTTAGATCATTCTGTTTCTGAGAGGTTTCAAAATTTGTCAATTGGTTACTTTTGGAAGCAGAGTAGAGAACAAGTTTAACTTGGTCATTTGGTAAAAGAGGATATTAATGAACTAGATGCTAATGCTAAGAATGTCTGCTGAGAATTCATAGTCTCTATGTTGTGATACTAAAAAACAGTTCAATGAGTTATAAATGAGGCCAGAGTACAGCAATATGAAGTTAGATCAAGTCACCTGATTCTTAACTTATATATTTACTGAAGAACTGGGAAAAAAAACTTCATCATCTTTGTTAAATCAATAAATTTCAGGAATTATTTCCAGAAATGCTTTTTGTTACTTTCACAGACTAACTTTCAGGAACAGCCACACCAAGAACAAAAAGCCAGGACCAATGGTGCAGGCCTGTAAACCCCTTAGGTACTTGAAGAGTTAAAGCCTAAGGGTCAAAAGTTCAGGCCTACCTGACCTACAGAATGAGTTTAAGTTTATCCTATGCAACTTAGTAAAAGATTGTCTCAAAATAAAGTAAAATGAGGTCTGGGTATGGTGCACAGTGGTCCAGCACTTGCCTGTCACATGGAAGCCACTGGATTACAAAGTACAAACAAATCATCAACAACAAACCCAAAAATGTTGCTAATCACAATCAGTAGTGTATAGTTAAAACAGAGCAGCATCCAGACACAGAAACTTAAGTCTTTCTGCCTTAAGAGTAACAAGCTTATTTGTAAGGGGAGTGAAGACTCTGTCTCTTTTAAAGCCACAGGAAGAAACTCAAGCAGGCACTGCCTCCAGAGGAGCAACAGGTATCTCAGACATGAAACAGGGTCTCTTTATGGGAATCCAGGGGTTTTCTTTTCTTTTTTCTTTACTGACAGTTCAGAGAAACGGGGATAATTACTAACTAAGAAGAAACAAAGGCTTTAATAGACAAACTCACTGTACTTACTGTTATGAATTCCAACACTTTTAAAACCTATAAGAGAATAGAGATAAAACTCAAATGGAGGAAATCTCTAACTTACTTATAACTGTAATGATAGATAAGCCAAACTCGGGCTGAATATAAGTCAGTATTCTTTGAGGTAAAAAGCTCTGCTAAAAATGAAACCTATAGTACAAAAATACTTAAGCTAGTCGGGTAGTGGACGGGAGCCGGGGAACCTCAGCTCCTTTGAATTGCAGTGGGCAGAGGAAACTCATCTCTGCCATTGCTGTACTACTAAGAATAGCTGAGAAACCAACTTTATTGGCTCCTCTAACAATCTCTAGAACTTTGTTTGTGAAAGTTGAGGTAAACTGGCATCCCACCCAATTACTGAATATGGCATTTAATTTCTTAAGAAAGATTAACCTCCATCTTCAAACCACTCCTAGGCAGCTCTGTTAATCTTGCTACTTTATTTCACTTAACAGAAGAATTAGCAGAAGATAAGCATGACTGTACTCAAGTAACAGATGAAAATGGTTTCTCTGGGGAGACCTACTAAAAACTCCCATCAAAATGTGAATTAATTCCATTTACTGGTGATTTGTTTTTTCCTTTTATTAGATATTTTCTTTATTTACATTTCAAATTTGATCCCTTTCCCTATTTCCAGCCCCAAAATGCCCCTATCCTATCCCTCCCTCTGCTCCCTAACCTACCCACTCCTGCATCCCTGTTTTGGCATTACCCTACACTGGGGCATTGAGCCTTCATAAGGCCAAGGACCTTTCTTCTCATTGATATCCCACAAGGCCATCCTCTGCTACAGATGTGACTGAAGCCTTGAGTCCCTCCTTGTGTACTCTTTGGCTGGTGGTTTAGTCCCTGGGAGCTCTGGGGGTACTGGTTGGTTCTTGTTGTTCTTCCTCCTATGGGGCTGCGAATACTTTCAGCCCCTTGGGTCCTTTCTCTAGCTCCTCCATTGAGGAGTGCTGAGAGAAGGCAATTTAGGCAGAAATAATGATCACACAAACTCATGAAAGCATAGCAGGATGTGGGAAAATTTTCAGCTCCATGTGCTTAGAATGTAGTGTGGAGTGACAAACCTTGAAGCTAGAGAATAAGTATGGGCCAGAAAGCAAAGTCCTTTTAGGAGCTCACCAAAGAGCCCAAAGTTTATCACTAACAAAATAAAAAAATGCTCTTTGAGAGGCAAGATGACATACCTTGAAAGCACCAGACATCTTAAGAAAACAAGAGCATGAAAATTTGCATTGGGGAAGGGTTGGTATTATTAAAGGATGCAGCAAAGACATGGTCCAAGGAATAATTTTAAATGCACTTACAGTTTCTGAAAAATAGTAAAAGAACTATCAAACTTGTCCTTTGAAATCATCTTAAAAAAGAAAGGAAGAAAGAAAGAAAGAAAGAAAGAAAGAAAGAAAGGAAGGAAGGAAGAAAGAAAGGAAGGAAGGAAGAAAGAAAGGAAGAAAGAAAGAGAAATGTGCAAAGAATTCCAGTATTGAAGGAAGCTTATTAGTGTAGCATGATGTGATGGTTTGAATATGCTTGGCTCAGGAAGTGGCATTATTAGGAGGTGTGGCCTTGTTGGAGTAGATGTGGCCTTGTTGGAGGAATGCCAATCATGAAAAATAGTGAGGATTCTACAAATAATGTTGTTATAAATTAAGAGTATTAATGATCTTTCCCAATGGCTGAGAAATTTCTGGGATGAGTCACAGAATATATAAAAAAATGATTTCCATGCTGCCATCAGTTACAGAAAACATAAGTAGGCCAGTAAAAATTGGCAGGTGTGTGCCACCTTTGATAGAATTAAAACCAGAATCTTTCTGAATCTCTCTCTGTTTCCAAGCGTTGACCACATTGCTTTGTTTGTTTGTTTGTTTTTGTTTAGTTGGCTAGCCTCCCCAGTAGTCAGGCCTGGGATGAAGATATCACCTCTCAAATTCTTGGTTCTTCTAGTAATTTTATGAGCCTGTTACTACTTTCAGGTTCTTTTCAAACTCATCTCAGCAGAAAAAAATCCAGGTGTGGTCAACAGAAAATTGAGGAATTGTTAGAGCCCATGAAATCCCAAGGATTTAAGGAACTGTTGTTAGAGACTTGGAGCAAAAAACAAATATGTCTCTGATATTTAACTCAAATATTCCACTGCCAGAAAGAATTACAGGTAATGCTAATTATATTTGGAGGGTTTTATAATTTCTAAAGTAGCAGGTTATATATGTAAATTTAGAACATTTTCAATGATGATGGTATCTGCATCACAAAATCACAATAGCGTTGCTCTGTTATCAAGTTTCCTAAACTAATGATCAGTACTAGTTTAATGTTTTGTTGTTGTTGTTGTTGTTGTTATTGTTTTTTTGTTTGTTTTTTTTTTGTTTTGTCTTTTTGCTGACCTGACAGTTTTTCCTCTATTGTCCTTCATCTACTAAAAGAATAAATAAAAAAAAAATAAAGCTGGGCTGTGGTTGTGCACGCCTTTAATCCAGGAACTTGGGAGGCAGAGGTAGGCAGATTTCTGAGTTTGAAGCCATCCTGGTTTATATAGTGAGCTCTTCAATAGCCAGAGCTACACAGAGAAACCCTGTTTCAAAAAAAAAAATCTCAACTTATCACCTATGGAACTTAAATTGTCTTATGCCAAGGTACTTGTAACCTTTGAATTAACACTAGATAAATAATTATCATTTAGATGCATTTCCTGAAAGTGGCGCACTGGACTGCTTGTTCAGTCATAAAGTTGGTTGTGAAGACACTAAAAATGTAATCTTACTATATTTGTATTGTCATACCTTACACATTAACAAAAGAGAAAATCTCTAGCTGATATTGTACTCATTTTCTTAGTTCTTCAGCTAATTGAAATCATGAAGGGGTTTTTATTTACAAGCTTTTGTTGGTTGGTTATTTTGGTGTATGCAGAAGCTTTGACTATATATCTACAACATCCTAGAAATATGATATAGGGGGATTCCCTTTCTGACTTGTTAAAAAGTTCTCCAATCACTTATTTAATTTCTTGTTTTCTTCTATCACTTAGGATCATCCCCATGTTTTATTTTTTTATTTTTAAAGATTTATGTATATATATATATATATATATATATATATATATATATATATATACACACAGGTATAGTGTTCTGCATGCAGAGATTGTTGTAGATTGTTATGTGGTTGCTGAGAATTGAACTCAGAACCTCTGGAAGAGCAGCAAAAAGTGCTCTTAACCTCTAAGCCATCTCTCCATCCCCCAACCATAACCTTCTTTTAAAGAAAGATTATTTGTTTGTTTGTTTTTATTGTGTCTGTATGAGTTTATGTGTACTACATGCATGCAGGTACCCCCAGACACCAGAAGAGGGCACTGTATCCACAAGAATTAAAGTTATAGGCAGTAGCCTGCCATTACATGTGGTGGCTGGGGGTGCAACTGAAGTCTTTTTCCAAGATCAGTAATGACCCTTAACCTTTGAACTGTCTCCCCAGCTTTGAATTCTTTTGTCTAAGTTACAAATGTAGTTCAGGATTAAGACAGTCTGGTATTACATCATATTATATATAGCATTCATATGTATACAGACAGAAGCATTTCAACAAAAGATTGGAGAAGAGATTTTTTGCTTTCTTTTGGAAATATCCTTTGATTCTTCTGTTTTTATTATCCATTTATTTAGCATCCAGCACATTTATTCTTGCTTCCTTTCTACACTAAATGAATCATTATTTCCACTTGTGTTATTTTTCTGCAATGTTACAGTTTATCTGAAATCATCACAAAAGCACAGACAGATTTTACCTTTCTTCTTATCCTGACAATTTCCAATAACCAAGAATTCACTACTGACTCAGGGTATCAGCCATCAAAGCATTCCTATTTCCTTTAGCTCTTAGTCCTTCAAAAACATAAGGCTTCATTTTTGACAACTTTTCTTTTATTTTTGAGATTATGATATAATTACATTATTTTCCTCTCTATTTCCCTTTTCATAATCCCTCCCATATAGTCTACCCTTTCAAATTAATGTCCTCTGTTTTTACTTCTTTTGTATTCGTATATATGTATGAAATATATATATATATATATATATATATATATATATATATATATATATATATATATCAGCCTGTGTAAACGGAAAATATAACCCCATTTGTCTACATTTAAGGACACCATCTGTCCCATTTTGAGAACCAGGCCTGATTTCAAAAAGACCATACACACCAGTTTCAAGAATAGACCATAAGTCCCAGAAACTAGGTCATATGACACCAGCTCAAGGAACAGAGCAGAACATCCTGAAGAAGAGCATAAACCCTCTTGCAAAGAATAGCCTGGGGATAACCACAAAAATTAGGAAATATCTTATCTCAAAATGAGCCATTTGCACTAGACAGTCCCATTTCATCCCATGGTTTAATGTTTGTGACATAGGGATGCAGACCACTGACCAAACAGGATTAAATGCTCATGACATAGGAATGTAAACTACTTATCACCAGTGACCCCCATCCCCCAGCACCCACCAATGAAATTTTATATTACCTAATCTTTCTAGAGAGTTCTCTCAGCTACCTACAAGAATGGCTGAGTGCCTTTATCTGGGGTTGCCAATTAATCCCTGCATGCTGGATATTTCTGCAGAATAAATGCCCCTTGATTTTGTATACTATCTGAGTCTGTGGTCTTCCTTCAGCAATTATTGGACCCTTCCATTTGGTTCATTGGCTGGAAAAGGCTGGGGTCCCCCTTGACTGGATAGTAGAATGTTTTTGTTTTTGTTTTGTTTTGTTTTTGTTTTTTAAAGAGCAATTGACTCTCTGCCAATTGATGAATTGGAGCATGTAGGGGCAGTTCTAACTCTAAGGTAATGTTCCCTAATTGTTTCCTGATCTATCAGTAAAGGAAGCCATGTGTCAATTGCTGGGTAGAAGGAAGTGGGACTTCCATGTTCTGGGAGAAAAAGGGAGACACAAGGGAGGAGAAGAGAGTTTTGCCATGCTTCTGATGGAGAAAGGTTGAAGTCAGGTGAGATCTCAAGATGCAGTGGCCACATAGGCTGCTCCTATAGGGTAGTCAAGCAGGTGCTAGATGGTACTCGTCAATAAACTTTAGGTCAGGTGGGAGGTGGGGAGCTAAGGATAATGATACGGGCATGCTTTCCCAGGAGGGACATAGTAGTGCCCAGCAATTGTGCCAAGAAGGCAAGTTGAAACTAAACAATTATTTGCCTATGTCTTTGCCCGATCCCAGATCTTAGAAAGGATATTGCAAAACTACATGCAACAGATGGCACACAACATGGAAGACAAAAATCCACTGTTAATTTAGGAATTCTTAGATTGATCACAACCACATAGTGATATTAGTCTAGGAAGAGGGAATATTGGTTTCTCAGCAAATGGAGCAGAGTCACGTAGCTCCAGTCTGTGGAAAACTTGAACAAAGGAACTTAGGTTCCGCTCACAGATGATGGGACCCCCTGTTGTGAAAAGAGAGAGGATGGCTGCTCTGAAGCAGAGAGCCAAACAGTAAAAGCTGCCTGCTTTTCACAAGTAGGTAATCAAAGGATAGAATTCTAAAGTTTGGTTTAACTGTTTTTAAAGGTAGAATGGAGTATAGTGGTAATTGTTTAAATGTTCTTAAGTATACAGAGATATTAAGCTCGATAGAAGTGAGAAGCTAGGGAGATTGAATGAAAAAAAAAATGTGTCAGACAAGATTTGAAAAGGTCTTGCCAGGATATACTCAAATTGTTTCAATGTTGGCTCCACGGGAATTCTGGGATGACAGATTAGAAGCCTAAGAATAGGCTTATATAGTAAGCAGATGGGAATTTAAATATAGATATTAAAATATTGAAGCATTTGATCTTAAAAAAATTAGATTAAAGACAGGGGATAAGGTGCCTATCCTATCTGAGACAGTAGGAATTTAGGCCTTGAGAATTATAAAGAGAGAGCTTAGAAATAAGCTCATACAGTAAATAGATAGAGATATTAAGTAAATAATTTAGGCCTTGACCTCATGAAGGGCAGGGCAGGGGACAGTAGAAGCACTGTCTTAACAGATACTATTTGTTTAGGTTGCTTTATTTGCTTTGAATGGATTTAATTATCAAAGTAAGTGTGATCGTGAGCTTGGTGTTTATATTAAAAGTCCTCTGGGAGAGAAGTCAACCTAAACAGTTCCTGATTGCCAGTTACTGGACCAAGAACATGCTGTTTTGGGAGAAAGGGTCTGCATTTGTGTTGACAGGAAAGGTGAATAGACACTGGAGTGATATGGATCAGACATGACAGGACAAGAGGCCCCCAGAAGAACTACAAAATTTCAAGAGAATCAAACATGACAGGTAAAGATTCTTTGTGCCATCCTTCAAATGGCGTGAATGAAGACTTATTATAATTGGTTATTAAATAAAATTAAATCATAAAAATGACAATTGTCTTTGTGCTCAGAAAAGGAGCTCAATTTCATCCTTAACTAATCTGTTCACCTGAACAACACATACAGATATCTTAATGGCACTAAAATTTTGGTTGTGAGGTTTATATATAACAGCATGCATAGCTTCAGCCAGATTCATCCCCAGAGATGCTCAGCTGACCAGCTTGGACCCTTGCTTCCAGTTGCTGTTCAAAATAACTTTGGGAAGCCGGGTGCGGTGGCGCACGCCTTTAATCCCAGCACTTGGGAGGCAGAGGAAGGTGGATTTCTGAGTTCCAGGCCAGCCTGGTCTACAAAGTGAGTTCTAGGACAGCCAGGGCTATACAGAGAAACCCTTCCTCAAAAAAAACCAAAATAATAATAATAATAATAATAATAATAATAATAATAATAATAATAACTTTGGGGACTGTCACAGATTCTAGGTCATCTTGCCTCATTCAACCTTTCAGATGGATTTAGTCAGAACTTCAGTCAAGCCCTGAGCCCTCTAAGAATGCAGAGACTACATAAGAGATGCTAAAGCTAACTTTCTTAAGTCTAACCAAACTTGCTAGTTCTCCTTCCCCTTTCTACCCCTTTAGAGAATTTTTTTGTAAATCCTGTTCAGCAAGAAGAAGTTACAAAGAGTCATCAGTCCTATTCCCTGTGTTTGAGGTTCTCATAATGGTTACATTACCAATTATAAAAACATCATTTTAAGGGATAATTTGGCAATTGTCATAATTTTAAACAGGGAGGAAAGAGGTGGAATGGATTGTGTAGCCATAATCTTAATTGGTAGAGATCTTTATAATTGATGCAAAGTTGAATTTATAGTTTCTTATATTGGTACAGAATATATTTGATACATATTTAAGATTTTCATTGATATAAATTTCTTACATTGATACAAAATGTTAGATTCTGATTTAATTATGAAATATATCTGTTTTTGATATATTTCAAATAGAAATAGCTAAGAATGGTCAAAATTTAACAGTTCAGATTACCTTATATAGATAATCTTCACAAACATCAGACATGCACAGAATGTGACATTAAATGTTATCTAGTCATTTGACAATGAGACATATCTGCTTCTGGCAGCACCCCTTCTTAGTTAAAAGAAGAAATTGAGCATCTTGACCTCCAGGTGAGATTGCTTATCATGGCAACATAACCACTGGGCAGAAATTGCCTATTTCATCTGCAGACAAAATACTGTCCAGGAAAAGAACACATTATGCAGAATAGTTGACTGCTGGCTCTGCAAAGTCAGGCTAAGCAGTTCTGTTTTGGAAAGGTCTATCAGATGATCCTGGACCAAAAGGCTGAAGACTGATGCTCCAACATTTTGAGGAATTAGTGGGCTATCCATGTAGTCAGCTGTCTACAATTTTTTACGTTTGAGAAACTATGTTTGGTGCTTTCTGGATAACCAGTAAATTTTCAAGTCGTTCTCAGATTTCTGACAGGATTGAATACTAGTTTTATTCTTATAATAAAACTCAAGGTGCTTAATACTGAGAAAGGTTATAGAGTGGGAGACATAGTTTTCAGATAGTGTTACTGATAAAATCTAAACATAATCTAGGGATAAAATCATAATTATTTAAGTTAAAAATGATGGTAGAGTACTTTATCTAATTGACAAATATGTGGGACTGGATGTCATTTGCATATCATACTGTGTAATTTACATGATTGTTATGGTTTTGTTCAATTTTTTGCCTGGGAGAAGAGAATCTTATTTTATTTTTTTATTGGACCGAAATGATGAGATGTAGGGACAGTTTTGATGCTAAGGTCCTGTTCTCCATTGTTCCTTGACCTGTCAGTAAAGAAAGCCATGGGACAATTGCTGAGCAGAGGTACAGGCGAACTTCCATGTCCCAGGAGGAAAAAGAAAACACAAGAGAGGAGAGTTTTGCCACACTTCTAATCGAAAAGGGTTGAAGAGTCATATGAGATCTCAAAAAGGAATGACAACACAGGCTCTTCCCAATAAGCAGTGGTCAGGGGCATTTAGCAGGGGCTAGATGGAACTAGCCACTAAAGTTTAGGGCAGCTCCTGGAAGAGAGATCTGATACCAAAGAGTTGATTAATACAGCATATGGAAAAGGAGGAGAGAAGCAGGCCCTTTCCAAAAATAATGAACAATCTTGTCCAGAGACAAGACCCAGTCTCCAAAAGTTCAATATGTACAGTGTAGAGAAACAGGCCACTGGAAGAAAGAATGCCCCAAGAGACATCAAAAGTGTTAGAGATAAAAGAACTGAGTGACTAAGGGTGTCCTGGATCATGTCCCCTCTATGAGCCCTGGGTAACCCTAAAGGTGGGGAGGAAGCCAATAGATTTCCTGGTAGATACCTGGGCACAGTATTCAATCCAGAAACAACCCATAGGACCCTAATCCAATAAAAAATCATGGGTCTAAGGGGCTACTGTGATTGATCAATATTTATGAACTACCCATAAAAAAGTAAATTTAAGAGCAGGAACTCACTCTTTTATGGTGATTATAGACTGCCCATGTCTGCTTCTAGGCCAAGACCTCCTAACCAAAATGGGGGCACAGAGATTCATTTTGGCCCCAAGGGAGTACAAATACTAAATAAAAATGACCCTATACATGTACTGACTATGGCATTAGAAGAAGAATCTGAACTCTATGTAACACCTCCTCCAGACACTAATAAGGACCCATACCTAGAAAAGTTATGGGAAGAACTCCCAGGGGTATGGGCTGAGAAAAAATATCATGGAGATGGTCAGACATTTTGCCTGGATCCTGGTACAGCTAAAAGTCAATGCCAGCTCTGCCAGGGTCAGTCAATACTTCAAGACTAAGGAGGCAAGATAGGGAATAGTGCTACACATGACTCCGTTCCAATCAGGCTGGAACACACCCCCTCTGCCAGTAAGGAAACCATACTCCAATGACTACCAGCCCATACAATACATAAGGGAAGTCAGCAAAATGGTAGAAGATATTCACCCCACATATTGTCCCACCTTCATACCCAACTAAGCACTCTGCCTACTGAAAGAGATGTCTATTCCATATTGACCTTAAGGATGCTTTCTTTAATTTGCCACTAGCCCCAGTTAGTCTACCTTTGTTTACTTTCAAATGGAGTGACCCAGACTATGAATTCCAAGGGCAGCTATCATGAACCAGGCTGCCACAAGGACTCAAGAACTTGTCTATCGTCTTTGATGAGGCATTGCATGAAGATCTAGGCAAGTACAAGCAAGCACACCTCCAAATAACTCTCTTGCAGTATATTGACTACTTACTCATAGCTGTCCCAGATGAAGATACTTGCTGTTTGGCAACTGATGTCTTGCTCAGAGAGCTAGACTGGATGGGTTATTGCATGTCTGCAAAGAAGGCACAGCTCTGCCAAAAGGAGGTAACATACCTCAGGGACATACTCAAGGGGAGAAAACATCTGTTGTTCCAGGCTAGAAAAGAAACAATTCTCACTCATCATTCCTGTCCCCAAGACCTTGCGTCAAAAATGTGAGTTCCTGGGTTCAATAGGATTCTGCAGACTTTGAGTATCAGGATTCATGGAGATTGTAAAGCCTTTCTACAGGGCCACTATGGGGCAAGAGATTACCTTAAATTGGACTCTAGAGATGGTCAAAGATATTCACAGGTTCAAGGAAGCACTTCTTGAGGCTCTAGTGCTTGTTCTGCCAGACATCTATAAACCTTTCTGCCTGTGTGTAGATGAAAACAAAGGCATAGCCAGAGGGGTTACTGACTCAGACCCTAGGTTCTTAGAGGAGAGTAGTTGCCTATCTGTCTAAAAATTCGACTCCATTTCGTGAGAGTAACCAGCATGCCTATGCATTGTGGCAGCTGCTGTTTTGCTGGTCAAGAACTCAGATAAGATGATCCTGAGAGAAGATCTGACTATAAGTACCCATTATGCCATTGAGGGAGTGCTCAGAATTCCCACCCACCACTGCAGACTACTGAATATCTAATGTCTGGTCAGTGCATTATCAGTCCTTGCTCCTGAACCTGCCCCACATTAAATACCACCTGCACCCACCTTAAACCTGGCTACTCTGCTTCAAAACCTGCACCTGGAGGTTATGCGTGACACTCGAGAGTGCTGAGTCACTGCCCAGAATCTGAGGGCAGACCTGACAGACATCCCCTGGCCAGATGTGGAAATTATCTACTTCAGCAGCATCATGCAGGTCAGAACCAGGTATGCTGTGGTGGCAGCTCCTAACACTATAGCGTGGTCTTCAGTTCTATCACGTGAGATTTCAGGTGAAAAAGCTGAATGACTTGCCTTGACTCAGGCCCATAACCTTCACTATGGCTCATATTCATGGATTCATATATAAGGAGAGGGGAGGGAAATCTATTAAAAATAAGGATGAGATCTTGGTCCTATTAGAGGCACTATGGCTACTCTGCAAAATTGTCCACTTCCCAGGAAATCAAAATGGCATGGATAAGAGGGTAAGAGGAAACAAGTTGGCCAACAAGGCTGCAAAGGAGGCTGTGTTAGATTCTGTAACTAAAGCCATGATAGATGTAGACCCTCCAGAGCTTCTGCTAACTCTACATTATAGCCCAGAGGACAAGAAGGATCAAATACAATGTCAAGAACTCTATCTAAGAGAGAAATGGCTCCAAACCCCAGATGGTTGTGTAATTCTTCACTCGGACAGTGAAACCTGTCATCACTCTGAGGTAACACAATCACTTGAAAGATATTCAGGAATTTTTTCCCTCCAGTGACTGTCTGATGTGGGACCACTCAGGAGCTCACAGGCCAAAGAAGCAGCAGAGCAGCTGAGACAGAAACCTATGGGCCTACAGCTGCATCCAGGAGGTGGGGCTGTTCCACAGCCCTCTGTGCACCTTCCCTGCCAGAGGAGAGCTTGACTCCAGGGAGTGCTCTGACCACCCCCCCCTGCCCGGAGTCAGGTGAGATCACCATTTTCTCTCCAGTGACTAAGGCGAGACCACTCAGGAGCTCACAGGCCACAGAAGCTGCAGAGCAGCTGGGACAGCACCCTATGGGCCTGTATCTGCACCCAAGAAGTGGGGCTGTTCCACAGCCAACTGTGCACTGGTCTTGCCAGAAGAGGGCTGGTCTCCCAGGAGTGCTGACAGAGACTTAAAAAAAATCACAGGAGGAACAAGCTATAGCCAGAGATGGCAAGAACATCTAACACCAGAGATTACCAGATGGCAAACAGCAAATGCAAGAATCTTAAACCACGACTACTTGGCATCATCAGAACCAAGTACTCCCACCACAGTGAATCCTGGATACTCCAACACACCAGTTGAATTTAAAATTATATCTCATGATTCTGGTAGAGGATTTTAAGAAAGACATAAATAAGTCCCTTAAAGAAATACAGGAGAACACAGCTAAACAGGTAGAAGCCCTTAAAAAGGAAACACAAAAATCTCTTAAAGAATTACAGGAAAACACAACCAAACAGGTGAAGGAATTGAACAAAAACATCCAGTATCTAAAAATAGAAGTAGAAACAATAAAGAAATCACAACGGGAGACAACTCTGGAGATAGAAAAACTAGGAAAGAAATCAGGAGCCATAGATGCAAGAATTACCAACAGAATACAAGAGATAGAAGAAAGAATCTCAGATGCAGAAGATTCTATAGAAAACATAGACAAAACAATCACAGAAAATTCAAAATGCAAAAAGATCCTAACCCCAAACAACCAGGAAATCCAGGACACAATTAGAAGGCCAAACCTAAGGATAATAGCTATAGATGAGAAGGAAGATATTCAAATTAAAGGAACAGTAAATATCTTCAACAAAATTATAGAAGAAAACTTTCCTAACCTAAAGAAAGAGATGCCCATGAACATACAAGAAGCCTATAGAACACCAAATTGATTGAATCAGAAAAGAAATCCCTCCTGCCACATAATATTCAAAACACCAAATGCACAAAACAAGGAAAGAATATTAAAAGCAGTAAGGGAAAAAAATCAAGTAACATATAAAGGCAGACCTATCAGAATTACAGCAGATTTCTCACCACAGAATGTAAAAGTCAGACAGATGTCATACAGACCCTAAGAAAACACAAATGCCAGCCCAGACTATTATACTCAGCAAAACTCTCAATTACCATTTATGGAGAAATCAAAGTATTCCATGACAAATCAAATTTTCACAATATGTTTTCACAAATCCAGTCCTTCAAAAGATATTAAAGGGAAAACTCCAACACAAGGAGGGAAACTACACCTTAGAAAAAACACGAAAGAAATCTTTCAACAAAACTAAAAGAAGATAGCCACATGAACAGAAACTCAAACAAAAATAGCAGGATAACAAGAAGTAACAATCACTTTTACTTAATATCTCTTAAGATCAATGAAATCAATTCCCCAATAAAAAGACATAGACTAACAGACTGGTTATGTAAATGGGACCCAACATTTTTTTTTAATTTCTATGTGATTTTTTTTATTAGATATTTTCTTCATTTACATTTAAAATGCTATTCTGAAAGTCCCCTATATCTCTTGCTACCCTGCTCCCCAACCCTCACACTCCTGCTTCCTGGCCCTGGCATTCCCCTGTACTAGGGCATATAATCTTCTCAAGACCAAGGGCCTCTCCTCCCAATGATGGCTGACTAGGACATCTTCTGCTACATATGCAGCTAACATATGCAGCTAGCAGCATACAGGAAACCCACCTCAGGGACAATGACAGACATTACCTCAGAGTGAAAGACTGGGGAACAATGTTCCAAGCAAATGACCCCAAGAAACACTCTAGAGTAGCCATTCTAATGTCGAATAAAATTGACTTTCAACCTAAAGTGATCAAAAAAAGACAAGGAGGGACACTTCCTACTTATCAAAGTTAAAATCTACCAAGATGAACTCTCAATTTTGAACATCTATGCTCTAAATGCAAGGTACCCACATTCATTAAAGAAACTTTACTAAAGCTCAAACCACACATTGCACTGCACACAGTAATAGTGGGATACTTCAACACCCCACTCTCATCAATGCACATATCATGTAAACAGAAACTAAACAGAGACACAGTGAAACTAACAGAAGTTATGAAAAATGGATTTAACAGATATCTATAGAACATTTTATCCTAAAACAAAAGGATATACCTTCTTCTCAGCACCTTCTCCAAAATTGACCGTATAATTAGCCACAAAACAGGCCTCAACAGATACAAAAATATTGAAATAACCCCATGCATCTTAGCAGATAAACACAGACTAAGGCTGATCTTCAATAACAACATAAATAATAGAAAGCCCACATACCTATGGAAGCTGAACAACACTCTACTCAATGATAACTTGGTCAAGGAAGAAATAAAGGAAGAAATTAAAGACGTTTTTAGAGTTTAATAAAAATGAAGTCACAACATACCTAAACATATGGGACACAATGGAAGCACTCTTAAGAGAAAAACTCAGCTTTGAGTGCCTCCAAAAAGAAACAGGATAGAGCATATACTAGCAGCTAGATAGCACACCTGAAAGCTCTAGAACATAAAGAAGCAAATTCACCCAAAGGAGTAGACAGCAGAAAATAAACAAACTTGGGCTGAAAGCAACCATGTGGAAACAAAAAAGAATTATAAAAAGAATTAACCAAACCAGGATCTTGTTTTTTTGAGAAACTCAACAAAATCGGTAAACCCTTAGCCAGGCTAACGAAAGGGTACAGGGATAGTATCCTAATTAACAAAATCAGAAATGAAAAGGGAGACATAACAACAGAAACTGAGAAAATCCAAAAAAATCATCAGATTGTACTATGAAAGCCTATACTCAACAAAACTGGAAAACCTGCATGAAATGGACAATTTTCTAGACAGATACCAGACACCAAAGTTAAATCAGCATCACATTAACTATGTAAACTGTCCCATATCCCCAAAAGAAATAGAAAGAGTCATTAATAGTCTTTCAACCAAAAAGTGCCCAAGACAAGATGGGTTTAGTGCAGAGTTCTATCAAAGAAGACCTATTATTAATATTCCTCAAACTATTCCACAAAATAGAAACAGAAGATACTCTATCCAATTCGTTCTATGAAGCCACAATTACTCTGATACTTACACCACACAACGACCCAACAAAGCAAGAAAACTTCAGACCTATCTGCCTTATGAATATCAATTCAAAAATACTCAATAAAAGACTCTCAAACCAAATCGAAGAACACATTAAAATGATCATCCATCATGATTAAGTAGCTTTCATCCCAGGGATAAGGAGATGGTACAACATACAGAAATCACCAATGTAATCCACTACATAAACAAATTCAAAGACAAAAAACCACATGATCATCTCATTAGATGCCGAGAAAGCATTTGACAAAATCCAACACCCCATCATGATAAAATTCTCAGAAAGATCAGGAATTCAAGGCCCATAACTAAATATAGTAAAAGCAATGTACAGCAAACCAGTAGCAAACATCAAACTAAATGGAGAGAAACTTGAAGCAAACCCATTAAAACCAGAGACTAGACAAGGCTACCCACAATCTCCCTACTGATTCAATATAGTACTTTTA
The DNA here is from genome assembly GCF_000001635.26 of Mus musculus. NCBI lineage: Eukaryota > Metazoa > Chordata > Mammalia > Rodentia > Muridae > Mus > Mus musculus. Next base: position 54,739,527 of record NC_000083.6, read on the forward strand.
GTCCTAGCCAGAGCAACTAGACAACAAAAGGAGATCAAAGGGATACAAATTGGCAATGAAGAAGTCAAAAATCACTATTTGCAGATAATATGATAGTATACATAAGTGACCCCAAAAATTCCACCAGAGAACTCTTAAACCTGATAAACAACTTCAGCAAAGTAGTTGGTTATAAAAACAAATCAGTGGCCTTTCTCTACCCAAAGGATAAACAGGCTGAGGATAAATTAAGGAAACAACACCCTTCACAATAGTCACAAATAATATAAAATACTTTGGTATGATTCTAACTATGCAAGTGAAAAGTCTGTATGATAAGAACTTCAAGGCTCTATAGAAGAAAATCAAGAAAGATCTCAGAAGATGGAAAGATCTCCCATCCTCATGGGTTGGCATTATTAATATAGTAAAATTGGCCATCTTGCTGAAAGCATTCTACAGATTCAATGCAATCATAAAAATTCCAACTCAATTCTTCACTGAGCTAGAAAGGGCAATATGCAAATTCATCTTGAATAACAAAACCTTAGAATAGCAAAAACTATTCTCAAGAATAAAAGAACTTCTGGGGGAATCAGCATCCCTGACTTCAAGCTGTACCACAGAGCAATTGTGATAAAAACTGCATGGTACTGGTACAGTGACAGACAGGAAGATCAATGGAATAAAACTGAAGACCCTCTGTTGAGGGGCATCTGGGTTCTTTCCAGCTTCTGGCTATTATAAATAAAGCTGCTATGAACATAGTGGAGCATGTGTCCTTCTTACCAGTTGGGACATCTTCTGGATATATGCCCAGGAGAGGTATTGCGGGATTCTCTGGTAGTACTATGTCCAATTTTCTGAGGAACCGCCAGACTAATTTCCAGAGTGGTTGTACAAGCTTGCAATCCCACCAACAATGGAGGAGAGAATGAATTTATGAAATTCCTAGGCAAATGGATGGACCTGGAGGGCATCATCCTGAGGGAGGTAACCCAATCACATAGGAACTCACACAACATGTACTCACTGAGAAGTGGATATTAGCCCAGAAACTTAGGATACCCAAGATATAAGATACAATTTGCTAAACGCATGAAACTCAAGAAGAACAAAGACCAAAGTGTGGACACTTTGCCCCTTCTTAGAATTGGGAACAAAACACCCATGGAAGGAGTTATAGAGACAAAATTTGGATCTGTGACGAAAGGATGGACCATCTTGTGATTGCCATATCCAGGGATCCATCCCATAATCAGCTTCCAAATGCTGACACCATTGCATACACTAGCAAAATTTTGCTGAAAGGACCCAGATATAGCTGTCTCTTGTGAGACTATGCTGGAGCCTAGCAAACACAGAAGTGGATGCTCACAGTCAGCTATTGGATGGATCACAGGGCCCCCAATGGAGGAGCTAGAGAAAGTACCCTAGGAGCTAAAGGGATCTGGAACCCTATAGGTGGAACAACAATATGAACTAACCAGTACCCCAGAGCTCTTGTCTCTAGCTGCATATGTATCAAAAGATGGCCTAGTTGGCCATCACTGCAAAGAGAGGCCCATTGGACTTGCAAACTTTAATGCCCCAGTACAGGGGAACGCCAGGGCCAAAAAGGGGGAGTGGGTGGTTAGAGGAGTGGGGGGTGCATATGGGGGGCTTTTGGGATAGCATTGGGAAATGTAAATGAGGAAAATACCTAATTAAAAAAAAAAACTGAAGACCCATGAAATGAACACACACACCCTATCGTCACCTGATCTTTGTCAAAGGAGGTAAAACTTTCCAGGGGAAAAAAGACAGCATTTTCAAACAAAGGTGCAAGCTCAACTGGTGGTTACCATGTAAAAGAATGTGAATCAATTCATTCTTATCTCCTTGTACAAAGCTCAAGTCTAAGTGGATCGATGACCACCACATAAAACCAGAGACACTGAAACTTATAGAGGAGAAAGTTTGGAAGAGCCTCGAACATATGGGCACAGGGGGGAAAATTCCTGAACAGAACACCAATGGCTCTTGCTGTAAGATCAAAAAATGACAAATGGGACCTCATAAAATTCCAAAGCTTTTGTAAGGCAAAGCACACTGTCAATAAGAACAAAAATGGCAACCAACAGATTGGAAAAAGGTCTTTACCAATCTGAAATCCAATAGAGGGCTAATATCCAATATATTCAAGGAACTCAAAAATTTAAAATCCAGACAACCAAATAACCCTATTTAAAATAGGGTACAGAACTAAACAAAGAATTCTCAACTGAGGAATACTGAATGGTTAAAAAGGTCAACATCCTTAGTCATCAGGGAAATGCAAATCAAAACAACTCTGAGATTCCTCCTCACACCAGTCAGAATGGCTAAGATCAAAAACTCAGGTGCCAGCAGATCCTGGAGAGGATGTGGAGAAAGAGGAACACTCCTCCATTGCTGGTGGGACTGCAAGCTGGTACAACCACTCTGGAAATCAGTTTGGCATTTCTTCAAAAACATTGGACATAGTATTACTGAAAGATCCAGCAATACCACTCCTGGGCATATATCCAGAAGATGCTCCAACATGTAATAAGGACACATGTTCTACTATGTTCATAGCAGCCTTATTTTTAATAGCAATAAGTTGGAAAGAACCCAGATGTCCCTCAACAGAGGAGTGGATACAGAAAATATGGTACAATTACACATGGATTTCTATGCAGCTATTTTTTAAATTTATTTTTGTTTATTACATATATTCCTCAATTACATTTCCAATGCTAGCCCAAAAGTCCCTCATGCCCTCCCCCCAACTCCCCTACCCACTCATTCCCACTTTTTGGCCCTGGAATTCCCCTGTACTGGGGCATATAAAGTTTGCGTGTCCAATGGACCTCTCTTTCCAGTGATAGCCGACTAGGCCATCTTTTGATACATATGCAGCTAGAGTCAAGAGCTCCGGGGTACTGGTTAGTTCATAATGTTGTTGCACCTGCAGAGTTGCAGATCTCTTTAGATTTTTGGATACTTTAGCTCCTCCACTGGGGGCCCTGTGATCCATCCAATAGCTGACTGTGAGCACCCACTTACGTATTTGCTAGGCCCTGGCCTAGTCTCAAAAGAGACAGCTATATTTGGGTCCTTTCAGCAAAATCTTGCTAGTATATACAATGGTGTCATCGTTTGGAGGCTAATTATGGGATGGATTCCTCGATATGGCAGTCTCTAGATGGTCCATTCTTTTGTCTCACCTCCAAACATTGTCTCTGTAACTCCTTCCATGGGTGATTGTTTCCAATTCTAAGAAGGGGCAAAGTGTCCACACTTTGGTCTTCCTTCTTCTTCAGTTTCATGTATTTTGCAAATTGTATCTTATATCTCGGGTATACTAAGTTTCTGGGCTAATATCCACTTATGAGTGAGTACATATCATTTGAGTTCTTTTGTGATTGGGTTACCTCACTCAGGATGATGCCCTCCATGTCCAACCATTTGCCTAGGAATTTCATAAATTCATTCCTTTTGATAGCTGAGTAGTACTCCATTGTGTAAATGTACCACATTTTTTGTATCCATCCCTCTGTTGAGGGGCATCTGGGTTCTTTCCAGCTTCTGGCTATTATAAGTAAGGCTGCTATGAAAATAGTGGAGCATGTGTCCTTCTTACGAGTTGGGATATCTTCTGGATATATGCCCAGGAGAGGTATTGCGGGATCCTCCAGTAGTACTATGTCCAATTTTCTGAGGAACCGCCAGACTGATTTCCAGAGTGGTTGTACACGCTTGCAATCCCACCAACAATGGAGGAGTGTTCCTCTTTCTCCACATCCTCACCAGCATCTGCTGTCACCTGAATTTTTTATCTTAGCCATTCTGACTGGTGTGAGGTGGAATCTCAGGGTTGTTTTGATTTGCATTTCTCTGATGATTAAGGATGCTGAACATTTTTTCAGGTGCTTCTCAGCCATTCGGTATTCCTCAGGTGAGAATTCTTTGTTTAGCTCTGAGCCCCATTTTTAATGGGGTTATTTGATATCCTGAAGTCCACCTTCTTGAGTTCTTTAGATATATTGGATATTAGTCCCCTATGTGATGTAGGATAGGTAAAGCTCCTTTCCCAATCTTTTGGTGGCCTTTTTGTCTTATTGACTGTGTCTTTTGCCTTGCAGAAGCTTTGCAGTTTCTTGAGGTCCCATTTGTCGATTCTCGATCTTACAGCACAAGCCATTGCTGTTCTATTCAAGAATTTTTCCCCTCTGCTCATATCTTGAGGCTTTTCCCCACTTTCTCCTCTATAAGTTTCAGTGTCTCTGGTTTTATGTGGAGTTCCTTAATCCACTTAGATTTGACCTTAGTACAAGGAGATAGGAATGGATTGATTCGCATTCTTCTACATGATAACCACCAGTTGTGCCCCCACCAATTGTTGAAAATGCTGTCTTTCTTCCACTGGATGGTTTTAGCTCCCTTGTCGAAGATCAAGTGACCATAGATGTGTGTGTTCATTTCTGGGTCTTCAATTCTATTCCATTGGTCTACTTGCCTGTCACTATACCAGTACCATGCAGTTTTTATCACAATTGCTCTGTAGTAAAGCTTTAGGTCAGGCATGGTGATTCTACCAGAGGTACTTTTATCCTTGAGAAGAGTTTTTGCTGTCCTAGGTTTTTTGTTATTCCAGATGAATTTGGAGATTGCTCTTTCTAATTCGTTGAAGAATTGAGTTGGAATTTTGATCGGGATTGCATTGAATTCTATGCAGCTATTAAAACAATTAATTCATGATATTCTTAGACAAATAGATGTATCTGGAGGTAACCCAATCACAAAAGAACACATGCATTCACTGATAAGTGGATATTAGCCCAGGAGCTCAGAATACCCAAAATACAATTTGCAAAACACATGACAGCAGCCTGATATAGCTGTCTCCTGAGAGGCTCTGCCAGTGTCTGACAAACACAAAGTTGATGCTCACAGCCATCCATAGCACAGAGCACAGGGTCCCCAATGAAGGAGCTAGAGAAAGTACCCAAGGAGCTGAAGGGGTTCGCAGCCCCATAGGAGGAACAACAATGTTAACTAACCAGTAACCCCAGAGCTCCCTGGGACTTAAGCACCTATCAAAGAGAACACATGGTGGGACTCACGGCACTAGCTGCATAGGTAGCAGAGGATGGCCTAGTTGGTCATCAGTGGGAGGAGACGCCCTTGGTCCTGTGAAGGTTCTCTGCCCCATTGTAGGGGAATGCCAGGGCCAGGAAATGGGAGTTGGTGGGTTGGTGAGTAGGGTGACGGGGAACGGGACAGGAGTTTTTTGGAGGGTCAACCAGGAAAGGGGATAACATTTGAAATGGAAATAAAGAAAATATCTAATAAAAAATAAAACATTATTTTCTTAAAAAGGAAGATATTGACAACAGTTTGGAAATTACATTTTTTTTATCATCCCCATGGTTCAGGGCAAGTAGAAAGAATGAATCAGACCCTGAAGGAGACCTTAACCAAATTAACTCTTGAAACTGTCACAGATTGGGTAGCTCTTCTCCCCTAAGCTAGAAACACCCCTTATATTTCCAGTTTGAACCCCTTTGAAATGTTGTATGAAAAGCATCCTCCCCTCCTTCCTAACCTCCAGTCTGAGATTCTTGCAGAATCTGACCAACAGAAATTCCTGGAAGTGGTGCAGGCTCTTTACAGGATGCAGGAGCAAATATGACCAAGCATGTGCCAAATATATGAGTCTGCATTTCCTCCTATTCCCCATTGCTTTGTACTAGGTGACAAGTTCTGGATTAAGGTGTGTCACACCCAGACCCTTAAGCCTTGTTCGAAGGGCCCAGCACACAGTTATCCTGACATCACCCACTGCTATAAAAATCAACAGGATAAAGACTTGGATGCACCACTCCCACATCAAGTCTGCTGGACAAGAGACAACTCAGCAGCTGAAACATGCAAAGAACTGCTTCCAGATGACTATACATCTGAGGCCAGTGCTGGACTGTGTAGAGTTGTCGCTAATTCTCAGGATCTACTCAACCTAAGGATCTGAAAAATAATTCCCTCACTTACATCCTGTTGTACCTTAGATTATGGCAGGTCTTCATAGATCTCCAAAGGGTTCCATCTACCTTCTCCTCATACTTGGTTTACTTAGAAATAAGACTTCAGTGGACACAAATTCTCACCAAGCTGTCACAACCAAATGGATACTTCAAGACCCTGGGAGAACCTAAAGAGACTTAGGGAAAGAGGAACGGACTTTGACATTGACTAGTTTGATACTTTGAAATTCTAGCTTATGTGTTCTGGTTACCCTGATCTCTCAAGTCTGCTACTTTCCCTTCAGTACCTACATGAAAACAATTATGAACCAGCACAGGAAAATGAGATTTCAGGACTCAGCAATCCTACTTATGATGCTTCTAGATTCTGGCATAGTTGGAATTGGTACTGGTACTTCCCCTTGTCAAAGTAGATGAGACTCTTCCAGTCCTGAATAATCTTATAGACTTGGACTTAGCTTGGTGAGAAAAGACTATCCATCACTTAGAACAGCTACTAGATTCATTGTTTGAAGTAGTATTATAAAATAGAAGGTAGTTAGATTTACTCTTCCTGGAACAGTGAGGGTTCTGCCAAAGCCCTAGGAGAGCAATGCTGTTTCTACACCAACAACTCAGGCATTATCAGAAACAGCCTGGCCATGGTCCCCCAGAGACTAGAAGAAAGTCCTAAACTCAAGTAATAGAATCAAAACTGGTATGAATCATTATTTTCCTAGTTCCCCTGGCTGATAGTTCTAATATTAGCACTAGTGGGACCAATTCTGCTCTTGCTAACTTGTGGATCTTGGTGGTAAGTGCTCTACTGAAATTCAAATGAGAATGAAATTGTATGGTCCAGTTGATGATTCTTAAGCAGCAATATCAGCCCCTGGCAACATTTCAAGGATTTGACCTGGTCCTTTCTCAATAGGGGAGCGAAAAGGCAATATAAACCCCATTTGCCTCCATTTTAGGATCCCATATGTCTCCATTTTGAGGACCAGGCCTGATTTCAAAAAGGCCATATACATCAGCTTCAGGAATAGACCATAAGTCCCAGAAACTAAGTCATAAGACACCAGCTCAAGGAACAGAACATCCAGAAGAAGAGCATAAAACCCTCTCCCAAACAACAGCCTGGGGATAACCACAAAATGGAGAAATAACTTATCTCAGAATAGGCCATCTGAGCTGGACAGCCCTATTTCATCACATGGTGTAATGTTTGTGACATAGGAATGCAGACCACTGATCACCCGTGAATCCCCCTAGCACTCATCAATGAAGTTTTAGATTACATAATCATTCTAGAGAGTTTCCCCAGTTCCCTATAAGTAGGCCTGTGTGCCTTTATCTGGGGTTGCCATTTTGGAGAATGGTTAACCCCCTGCATGTTGGATGTTTCTGCAGAATAAATGTTCCTTGTTATTGCATATTACCTAAAATTGACTTCTTCCTTCAGTGATTTTTGGACCCTTATACCTGTAATGTTATTTGTAGCACGTGTTCAGCATTGGCAATTTTGTATGTGATAAAAATTGATGCGTTCTTCCCTGAGTAAGACTATTTTTCCCACTCTCACTGTACCTTACTTGCTTGCCATTGTGTGTGTAGTGCTGAGGCCTCCTGTACTTTCCACGTGCACTTTGACATGTCTATTGTTCTTAAGAGTGTAGCTTCTGACATTAGTAGGAGACACGAACTCCCTACTGCACTGGTTCTTACAATCTTTCAAAATATACCCTGAGCCTAAGATGAGGGAGTTAGTTATTTTGTTGATTAGTCTTTGGAATGAGGCTTCATAACTCTGCATTTTAATTGGTTATCGTTTTCCACCATGGACTCTAGCTTTTGCAAAGAAAAGTTTCCATGGTGAAAGGTGAGGGAGGACTACATTGATCTGTGTGTATAAGAAGAAATACTTAAGAGTGTAATTAGTGATCATACTAGTTTTGTAAAATGGTTATTGTAGGTTATTGCCTATGATGCATGACTTCACTAGTCCTTTATAATTACCTAGGTTTCTAGTGTGATGCATAATTGCCCTCTTAAGTCCAATCAGAGAACTACTGGTTACTGCCGAGATATGCATGTCCCCACTGCATCCTTAGGTTTATCTCACCGTGCTCGTCATTGTAGCTCATACACATTGTAACTGGATGAATATTAGTTGTTTCCCTCCTTTGGAAGGTTGAATGCACTTTCTGATACCATGAATGCTAGTCTCAGGAAGAAGACTATCATGACAATTCAAAAAAAAAGCACTTCATTTTATTGTTATGTTCATTGTATTGTTATGTTCATATTTTGTTACCTTTCCATTGAGAATCTGCTGAGCTTAGTATGGCCCTGGTTTGGACAGATTGACGTGGTTTCTTCCTCTGGAACAGGGTCCCAGTGTGAACCTCTAGGAGTGACGGCTGCTATGGGCATAAGGCCTATTTGTGTAAAAATATACATATTTCCTGGACCCACTAGCGATGGAGTACTCTTTCCATCTGAGGAATGTCCTTCCTGTTAACATTGACGATTCCATGATAATTAGAAACAAGACTTAGGTCAAGGAGTTAAGGTCGTGGCTATATCTCAGCAAAATGGTAAACACTGGGACCTTCAGGACATACCTCAAAGTTAAGGTATGTCCTGTAGATACATATGTCATGGATTTAAATACATGAGTTTTAAAATATATTATTTCTCAACTATGCAAAAAAATAAGGATGCAATATGAATTATGAGGGGATTTGTGAATGGACAAGAACAAAGACAGTTAGTTACACTATGATCCAGCTTGTCAGAAAGATACAAAGCCAGGCAGATATAGAGGCAGGCAGATTCCTGAGTTCAATGTCAGCAGGGACACAGCAAGGTTAGGGGCAGGTGTGGTAGAAATGGTAACTTCAGGACAGAGTTCCACCAAGCTAGATTATCCTCTGTGTTTACAAAAGGCAGGCAGATCGCTGAATTCTTTTGCAATGTTAAAAGGAAATGTGTACTTGCTCTCTCCTAAGAATTAAGGGGCTGAGGGGTTATAGGATGGTGATTCATAGGCTAATCAAAAGGAAACCTGGAGTAAATGACTGGATTGATATATAAAATAAAAAACTGAATTTGTGTTCTGCAGAAGATGAGCTATCCAGAAAATTTTATAGGAGAAAAAGGAGAAAAACTGCTTGGAGGACACTCACAAAAAGCAGGACACAAACAGAGATCTCTTAGAATAGCAAGCAAGCAGAACATGGACAGTGAGATCTCCAGAGAGAAAGCAGAATATACACTGAAGCAGACTGGAAAAGCAGTATCAAGCAGAACACAGGTTGTCAGCTTGGATCCATGATTTGACTTAGACTCATTCTTGTGGCTCCTCCTAGACCCCTTTCTTTCAGAACCCCTTGGAAAGTTGAGTTTGGTAATTGGCAAGAACCAGTAGCATTTGTGGGTAAATTTTGTAGAGCATCTCTAATCTGTGGAACATTTATTCCATATCTCTCTGAAGACCTCTTCTTGGGATTCTCTGGTTTTATGTAAACCACTATATGCTCCCTGTAGCTGTGTAGAATAGTTTGCAGTTTCTCTTTCAAGATATTACCTGAAGAAGAACTTGATATCAGTTTTTATGACCCCAAATAAACTATTTCTCATTATTTCTTAATTTCTTAATTTGCTTTGAGCTTCAACTTACTCAGATTCACATAAAGGTACATTCTTGGGCCGTTTAATATTATTCCCCAATAAGGACTTAATGACTGGGAAAAATTCATGTTCCAGAAAAGTGCTCACTGAGGGTTTCTCTGCGATTACTGGTTCTGCTTTTCCTTGTCACATCCTCATGGTCTGAGTCATAAAGTTCAAAATACTAAGAATCTGAGCATTAACTTTCTGCTTCAATTTAGCCTCAAGCTTAACTGATTTCTACAGACTGACAACTGTTCCCTCAAAAGAAACCTTTCTGAAGTTCACAGTCTATACAAAATGACCTTGAATCAGATTCTGAGAAAATAGTCCATCCAGTTATTACTGAGTTAGTAAAGATATCAAAACCAACACAGGATGATATGTTTTTCTCAAATGAGAAACAAAAGAAAATCTGTCCTTAGGTGAAGACCCATGTTCTGATACTTAAACTGAAAGGAAGCACCAATTTAAAATAATCTGTCCTTAAAAATCAAGGGACGAGCCTGAAGAGTAAATGAGTTTCTTTTATTAATGGTAACAGTAAGTTATGGGTTCAGGGAAAAACATTTTCAAGGAATAATCTGTAATTCACAACTGTTAAATATATTGGCAAAGATTATATTTTAAAAGATCTCTTCCTGAATTTGATTTAAAATCTCCCTGAATTTCTGATCTTTTATCATGAGTCTCCTCTGCAACATCCATGGAGTGAATCTAGTTTCTATATCTGAATAATTAAAATTCTAAAAACTGGACAGGATCTTCCACATTCTTTTGCAGGCTCTAGAATGGTGAGTTTCACTAATTCTCCCATCTAAGAATACTTCCCAAACTACCAGGCCTACTTTATGTCTCACATCCAGGTCCCTGGCCTAGTCTGGCTACCTCTCTGTGCACTTCAACCTACTTCTAGGCTTCTGCCTGTTTCCACACTGCCTGTGCCCAACCATAACTTATAAGCCTCTCCCATATTACATTCAACTTTTGCACCCAGCCATATCTACTCCCACATACTAGGTTTGGACTCAGAGGTTCTCATTTACAATATCCTAGTATCCACTTCCCAACTGACTTCATTTCTTCCAAGTCATTTCCAAGCTATAGACTGAAGCCACCCACACATCCTCTCTTCTGCCCAAACCTTCTCTGCCCATATCAGATTTAGAGGTAACAATAGAAGTTCATATGCCCGAGTCTAATCTCAAGAATGCCGACAATGTAATGGATCAAATCTGAGTCTTATCTACAAATGCTATCGATTCTGTAAAAAATGATTGCCAATGAGAATTACATAGATGAACCTTAGGACAAATAAGTTAAAGGAACAATCAGAAGCTTCATCATAAGGAATATAAGGAAAACCCAAAGACACAACACAATGAGGTTATTGACTTAAGGAAAATAACCATAAATATAAGACTAAAAAAATACAGCACTTCAGAATGCAATTCAATAAGATTATGAAAACATTGAAGAGGGATCAATCTGAAATGAAGATGGAATTTAAAAACTGAACAACTCAACAAGAAAATGCAAATGAAAGCCTGATAAGTGGAATTAATCAAACGGAAAATAGGATATTAGGACTGAAAAATAAAATAGAGCATTCAGACCAAGTAAGCAAGAAATATGTAAAGTTACACACACACACACACACACACACACAGGAAAGGAAACAGAAGAAATGAGGAACACCATGAAAAAAAAACCTTCAAATTATAGACATAGATGATATATAATAATGCCAACTCAGCAGAGTAGAAACATTCTTCATTAAGATTATAGAAGAAAACTCTTAAGGAAAAATAAGCCAATACAGATAAAAGGAGCACATCAAACATAAAATAGATAAGACCACAAAAGAAAATCTCCTTGGTATGTCTTAGTTAAAACAAAACAAACAAACACCCCACTAAGTATGCAGAACAAACAACGTGTACTGAACGGTGCAAGAGGAAAAAACAAACAAACAAACAAAAAAAACCCAAAACTACAGGTCACATGTAAAAGAAAGACCATTACAGTAAGGTTTTATTTTTCAATGGAAACTTTGAAATCCTGAAGAGCTTGCATTTCAAGTTCTAAAAAACCATGACAGGAAGCCTACACTATTACACACAGGCAAAATATTTATTTCAATTCATGAAAAAAAAAACTTGCCATGATATAAACAAATGAAAAAAATTATATACAGCAAACCAAACTGAAAGAAAATACTGGAAGCAATATGGTAGCTAAAGAAAGGTATGAGCAAAGCTGAGTGAGTATGGAAAGAAATATGAACGCAAAATTATTAAATACAGAATAACACTAAGAATATAAACAATAACATAAAATTAACACACACATCCTTCAATAACTTTATATATTAATGATCTCAGTTCTCTGATCAAAAGACACAGGATGACTTAATGTTTTAAGAAATAATATCCATTGACCTATTGTCTATAAGAAGCACAACTTTAAAGATAGGCATTGCTTTAAAGGATGATCAAAAGTACTATAATTAAATAGGACCAGGAAGCAAATAGGTGTCTATACTGACAAATATTTGTCAATATTGTCAATACTCACAAAATTATTGTATGTGCCAATACTCACAAACTCTGACAAAATAGACTTCACTCTAATGCTAATCAGAAGAGATAACGAGTAACATTTCAGCCTAATCAAGGGAGCAGTTAACTAAAACGATATGACTATCCTAAGTGTATATGCACTAATCTCTGGGACTCTCAATTTCATTAAAAACAAACAATCAAATAAAGCCCAACAAACAAACAAACAAACAAACAAACAAACAAACAAACCCTAGTACTGGATTTTAAGACACAGATTAACATCATTCTGTTAGTAACAGTTCATTCCAATATCCTCCTTTATCTAATGACCAGTTCATCTGGACAAAAACACAGACAGAATCACACAGAGAGAAACGTTAGACTTAATTAACATCACACACTAAATGTATTTAATAGTTACCTATTTTTTTTCCAAATCTAATTCAGCACCATGGAAATCTGACAAATGTTTAAATCTTTTTTGTTAAACATTACAGCATGGAAGTTATTAACTGGTAGACAAAGTCTCTTTCAATTAGTTTTTAACCTAATCGCAAATGGCCTAATATGCTGGACATAGGGAAGAGAAAAAAATTCACATTTCTCTGTTCTTTCATCTTTTTTTTATGTAAAGATATTAAGAATATATAGGAAATGACACAGGATTTTTTAAACAGTTATAAAACAAGGTGAATGCATCTATGACAGATATAGAAAAGTAGATCCTTTCTACTAAGCCTTAAAAGAAAGTTTCGTTTACTTCCTAGATAGTCATTGCTTATAGTTTTCCTGTTGAAGAAAGCCAATTATACCTTCATCAGACTGGTCTCTCCAATGCAGTGGTATAAAATTCTTTGTTCTCTATTCTGCTTCAATTGTAGTCATTTCTAAACCTGCTGGTTAATATGTTTTTAATATATTAAGAAAATATATATGAGCAAACAGAAAGATATTAAAAGATGGCATACTCCACCTTATTTTATTATTTAACTAAATAATTTTGTTTCACTTGGTTTACAGATTTTAATATAAATAACTCACTGATTAACCCACATTATTTTTCAGAAAATTTTGCCATTTTCAAAGACAAACAATTTATGTGGAATTTACACAATAGAACACATCTAGGTGTAGGCCAAGTGAGAGCTTTCCTCCATACTCAGCATGCCTCACCAGAAATAATGTGATTTGATGGATTCCTATATAGAGCAGTGAGATGCCTGCAGGTTGCCAGAGTCTCACACAAGCAACAAGGATGAGGTCCAAAAAAGGAGTCATGATCATTCTTTATGAGATGACAGTAACTCTTGGGGAAGGTATAACAAATGATCTATCAGGGGTGCCTCTACTGCTACCATCTGTCATAGTAGGTGTCAGAGAATTGTTCAGTATCTACTGGCACTGAATGTAGAAAGACACAGATGTTCCTGTGGAAGCAGAAAACTTATCAAAGCCCAGCTAAGCAGAAACATAAGTGCAGTAGTCCTGTTTGCATGCCCAGAGTTTGTATTTGAACTCAACCAACTTTATATAAAAAGAACTTGGGAAAGACCATCTGTCCTGAGCCTGTGTAGATTTGTTTAAGTCACTGCTACTGGCCTAACAAGACATTATAATTTGTTCAGCAATTTCCATTGAATTAAGTAGCCCAAGTAATCCAGATCTGTTTATTTTTATACTTTAATCCAAGCATCTCCAGTTTTCACAGTACAAGTGAAGTATTCTCAGAGTTCTTGGAGCAAATTGCCTGCCATTGTCAAGGGCTGACGTCATGCTGTGCTCTTTCTCTCCTTTGCACTCCAAAAGCAACTCAGAGCTGTTCAGGGTAGCTGAGAGATACAATGTTGGTTTCCTTTACTGCAAAGATGATTCTCCATCTGGGGTTCTTCTTTACAGTGCAGGCCTGGAACATACAGTTGGGCATGGAAAATAGAGCTTCGCAGGCCCAACTGTCAGCATCTGGGTCCAGCTGTTTTGGTGTTGATTATAAGCCAGCTGCTCATCTCCTGCTGACTCATAATGCTGCTGCTGCTGCTGCTTTTCTGGAAGAAGAACTCACTCCCTTGTCAACATCCTGAGCTCACAGGGTTGTCTTGGCACAAATCAAATTTTCCACCCAGGAGTTGTTGTTGCCTTTCAGTTGCCTTATCTCCCCAGCCCCCCACTTACCACAATCCTTTACAATTTGCATAACTTGTCAGGTTTCATTTTAATTGTTTTTATTTTTAGCTAGAAAGTCGTCTGTCTGCAGCTTTTGCTAATCCTGGGATCCAAAGGCATCTTTTGCAAATCCAGTGATCCAAAGGATCAGAATTAGAATCTGAGTTTAAAAATCACACAGAGATCATTAAAAAATCCTAAAACTTCAAAGGTGCCCTGATGGTATATTGTCTGCATTAGTGCAATGGTTGCAGCCTCTGTCCTCTTTGCATGAATGATATGGTTAGCATCCTCACAGATTAACATTAGAACTGCAGTGTGTCTTGCTCTTGTGCCCAACCTTCTCCCTCCACAGACACTCATTTTGTCTTTCAAGAAATGTGTGTTAAATCTTCATTTCAAGCACTTCATTGGAAGATAAATAGTGAGAATATAGAAATGAAGCTGTACAACCTATGATCTGTTCTCCTAGCCCAAGAAAGAAACAGGTGAATATGTAGGCTAAAGTAGTAGACACTGAGCAATTTTCTTTTAAACCCATCGTCTTGTCTGCTTTTGCATTAAGTATGTATAGGAATAAGTATGATTAATAAATGTATTTAAAATATAAGCAATTTATAATAAGAAGCCATGTGTTTTAATTCTTTCTTGCCAAATTTTCAGTCTTTCCTTTGTGATTTGAATAGAGGCAGGGTTGGAGGCTAGTATCTTCCAGAAAATATTCTTGTGGCTAGACACAATGAGTTAAGAGGTTTTAGTGTTTATTCATAAGTTGACACTTGTACATTGCAACACCACAGCAGCCCTGGTTTGTAATTATTTGGCCTGATGATGTTTCAAGGTTGTAGTGGAATAACTCTACTCCCTTATCCCAATTAGACAAGCCTTGCTTTTGGATGATGAATGAGGGAACACTGAAGCTGAGTGAGATTTTTGCAAAATGTTCCAGAACCTCACCCAGCTTTAAGACATAAAACCTTCCAAACAATTAAAGACTTGGTTTATATGTGAAATTTTGGTAAACTTGAAAACAGAGATTATTTCCCCCTCTAATTTAATAAGAAGTTATAAAAGAAAGTAATGGCTACTCCAGTCAGGTCAATCCCTGGAACAGCACAAGGAAGCGCCAGGTCCCACTATCCCTGATTAGTTTAGCCATATAACTGGTTGTCATAGGTCATACTGTGGTTCTTGATAGCCATTGCATCCTCTTACTACACCCATCACAGGTAAGTGTGTGTGTGTGTGTGTGTGTGTGTGTGTGTGTGTGTGTATTACTCTCTAGTTGAAATGATCAAAAGGATTAGATGATGTAGTCTTGTTAAAGTAGGTGTGGATTGTTGGGAAAGTATGTCACTGGGTATGAGATATGAGGTTTCAAAAGCCCATACCAGGCTTAGTAGTCTTCCTCTGTCTGCTACCTACAGATAAACATCTAAATCAGTGATTGCTCCAAAACCATGCCCGTGTTATCCCCACAATAATGTTAATGGAGTAACCCTCTTAAACTATAAGGATGTCATTAATAACACACTTTCTTTTATAAATGTTTCTATCCTATTCTGGGTTTCTATTCCTGAACAAAACATCATGACCAAGATGCAAGTTGGGGAGGAAAGTATTTATTCAGTTAACAATTCCAAATTGCTCTTCATCACCAGAAGAGGTCAGGACTGGAACTCAAGCAGGTCAGGATACAGGAGCTGATGCAAAGCCCATGGAGGGATGTTACTAGCTTGCTTCCCCTGGCTTGCTCAGCCTGCTTTCATCCCAAGACTACCTGTCCAGGGATGGTACCACCTACAGGCACCCCTGCCACTGTGCCTTGATCACTAATTGAGAAAATGCCTTATAGCTGGATCTCATGGAAGCATTTCTTCACCTGAAGCACCTTTCTCTGTGATAACTCCAGCTTGTGTCAAGTTGACACAAAACCAGCCAGTACAGTTGCCTTGGTCATGTGTCTCTTCATAGCAATAGAACAGTAAGTCAACATCTAATAATAAGACATTGCTTTTCTTGGGGAGCATGACTCTGGGAGAATTGGTTTGGAGGAACAAATGTTTGAGTAATGTGTTTACATATTTGGAATAGGGCATAGGCATCTGGAATTTGGTTATGTATACTACTTTTTACTATGTATTCCTTGTCTCTCTTTCATTGAGTTTGGAGCTCTGTTATGCCAACATCACAGGATGTTGGGAGTTATATGTGGTTTATGGCTCAGTCTCATTAAGCACGAGCTAAAGGAAATACTTGAGGTTTCTAAAGGAGGTTCTTAAGACTTACCCCCAGGCTACAGGTGTTGGTAACATTGGTAATACATATATATGATATCTACCGGAAGAATCATGATGAGGTAGTTGTGGAAGGCAAGTGTTGGGTAAGGAATAAATATGGATGGAGAGTCTGGTGTTCTAGTGTCCCTTGCTAGAGATTAGCAGTCATCTACAGGAGAAGAGTCTAGCTGTTAATGAGACTATGCTATGCTGTCTATCTGTAGAAGAGAGTGGACAGGTGGAGGTGTCATGTATGGCCGGTGTTTATTTTTTCGTAAGAATCCAGTCTCTTTAGGAATCAGAGTAAGGGCTCTTGGCAGTTGATGTATGGGTTTAGAGGCATAATCTGGAACTGTCTACCTATAGTGGCTATGTGTTAGAAAGCAAGCAGGTCAAGTATTCATTGGGGATGTTTCTATGGTCAGGTTTTATATTAACCTGTCTAGACAGTGTTGTGCTGGAAGGTATTTCCAGCATAGCATGGTCTACTTTCTTCTACTAGTTTCCTCATTTCCTGCCCATGCTATTCCTGTATTTTAAAATGTTTCAAATTGAGCTCCTGATTTACAACATTTTCAGTTTTAAGCCAGCAGTTGATGTGATGCAAAGAAGAGTTCTATTTTATATTTTTCTCTTGGTTTCTAAGTGAGATATGTGTCCCTAGGTTGGAACAAAATAGAAAATATGAAGTGTTTTCTTAGACATTTTAAACTCGGTCTTTACATCACACAGGAAGATGAGGATTCGGTAATCTCCCTGGTCAAATAAGGGTCTGTTGACATATTATTTAATAAGGCAGAATTTCATTATAAAGACTAATCTGACCAGAACATAGTTGTGAAAGCTTAAAATCCTAACAGTGGGAAGCACAGGCAGGACGATTTTCATGTTGAAGACTACTCAAGATAGGTTTATGGAATAACATGTTCTGGACCAATTCCAAATAATTATTTGCTCCCTGCTTTCATTTTTTGTTTCCTACAGCATTCACTGTAAAACTTGAAGCTACTAGAGAAAAATACCAAGAAAAGAAGAAGGCTAGCTCTCTAAAACTGCATCCCAGAAAGTCTACATTCAGGCTTTATAAATTCACCGGAATTTTCACATGTGTTCCCAGCAGCTACTAGACTCACTGTTTTCTATTTCATACACCAATTCAACTTTTGTTTCTAAATATGTAGCCCCTCCCCCACATGTACAAATGCCCCAATTCTCCAGTAAATCTAAAAGAAGGTATTAATAAATAAATTTTCAATTATCTTTTCTTACTGTAAGGATAATAATTATGATTTGTAAGTTCCTTATATTTGGAAGCTCAGTTTGCAAACTCTGGCACAGCCATTCTGGGCACAGGGATGTGGTTTCTGTCCCTGGAACATGGCACCTGTGTGAGGCTCCAGGAGTTGCTGAGCCAGCATGGTGGGGAAAGATAAACATGGTTACTGCCCCTGGAAAATATAAAGATGAAATAGAAATTATGAGGGGCTTCAAGAATCTGAGAGAACAAAGGCACCTGGATTAATGAGCCCGCATGTCAGAAAGATACAATGGCAGGCAGATTCCTGAGTTTAAGTTTGATCTGGGAATCAACAAGGAGTGTTAGAAATGATAATTTCTGCCCAGGTGTGGTAAAATGGTAATTTCAGGGCAGGGTCCCACCAAGCTAGATTATCCTCTGTGCATAAGTAAGACTGGAGTCTCTAAATTCTGTGCAATGTTAAGAAGAAAAAAAAAAGAGTATGCTTGCTGTCTCTTTTTAAAATTATTTTTTAGATATTTTCATTATTTACATATCAAATTTTATGTTCTTTCCTCCTTTCCCCTCCGAAAGTCCCCATACCATCCAACTTCTCCCTGCTCATCAACACACCCACTCCTACTTCCATGTCCTGGCATTCACACTGGGACATCGAGCCTTCACAGGATCAAGGACCTCTATTCCAATTAATGTCTGACAAGGCTATGCTCTGCTACATATGCAGCTGGAGCCATGGGTCCCTGCATGTGTACAATGAGTTGGTGGTTTAGGCCCTGTAATCTCTGGGGTACTGGTTGGTTCATATTGTTCTTCCTCCTATGGGGGTGGAAACCCCTTCAGCTCCTTTCATCCTTCCTCCAGCTCCTCCATTGGGGACCCTGTACTCAGTTTAATGGTTGGCTGACAGCATCCACATAAGTATTTTTCAGGCACTGGCAGAGCCTCTCAGGTAACAGCTATACCAGGTTCCAGGCAGCAAGCAGTTGTTGGCATCCACAATAGTGTCTGTGTGTGGTGATTGTATATGGGATGGATCCCCAGGTGGGGCAGTCTTTACATGGCCTTTCCTTAAGTCTCTGCTCCAAACTTTGAAACTTTGTCTCCATATTTCCACCCGAGAGTATTTTGTCCCCCCATCCCCTTTTTGTATAGCCTTGGCTGTCCTGGAATTCATTCTGTAGACCAGGCTGGCCTCGAACTCAGAAATACACCTGCCTCTGCCTCCCAAGTGCTGGTGTTAAAGGTGTGTGCCACCACTGCCTGGCTTTGTTCCCCTTTCTAATAAGGACCAAATCATCCACACTTCGATCTTCCTTCTTCTTGAAGTTCACATGGTCTGTGAATTGTACCTTGGATATTCTGAACTTTTGCACTAATATCCAGTTATCAGTGAATGCATATGATGTGTATTCTTTTGTGATTGGTAAACTCACTCAGAATGATATCCTCCAGATCCATACATTTGCCTAAGAATTTCATGAATTCATTGTTTTTAATAGCTTAGTACTATTTAATTGTGTAAATGTATTACATTTTCTGTATCTATTCCTCTGTTGAGGGACGTCTGGGTTCTTTCCAACTTTTGGCTATTCTAAATAAAGCTGCTATGAACATAGTGGAGTATGTGTCCTTATTACATGTTGGAGCATCTTCTGGGTATATGCCCAGGAGAGGTATTGCTGGATCTTCCAGTAATACTATGTCCAATATTTTGAGGAACTGCCAAACTGACTTCCATAGTGGCTGTACCATCTTGAAATCCCACAATCAATGGAGGAGTGTTCCTATTTCTCCACATCCTCTACAGCATCTGCTGTCACCTAAGTTTTTGATCTTAGCCACTCTGACTGGTGTGAGGTGGAATCTCAGGGTTGTTTTGATTTGCATTTCCCTGATGACTAAGGATGTTGAACATTTCTTTAGGTGCTTTTCAGCCATTCAGTATTCCTCAGTTGAGATTTCTTTGTTTAGCTCTGTACCCCACTTTTAATAGGGTTATTTGGTTTTCTTGATTTTAACTTTTTGAGTTCTTTGTATATATTGGATATTAGCCCTCTATCAGATGTAGGCTTGATAAAGATCTTTTTTTCAATCTGTTGGATTCTGTTTTGTGTGGGGAGCGGGTGTGGCGGCAGTCCCAAAGGCGCCAGGGACTGTAGCTAAGTCATATGACTTGCACCTGACTTCCTCATATAAGACACAAACATCTTGAGTGCTGCGCAGGTGTACCAGGATACAGGTGAATCCAATTTGGTGGAGATTTGCCCCTGCTGCCCTGATTAGCTGAAGCTGCGTGCCTGGTGAGGTGGCGTGGCCTGCTGTGCGTGGATGGGAACTGAGAGTATAAAAGAGTGAGAGGCCCAGGGTTAGGGGGAGAGATATAAAAACAAGGGGGAGATATAAAAACAAGGGAGATATATAAGCAGGGGAGATATAAACAAGGGAGATATAAACAAGAGAGATATATGGAGAAAGAAGAAACAGGACTGAATAAATGTGTGCAGAAGGATCCTGTAGCAGCGTCGTTCTTCCTGGCTAGTTGAGCGCGCGCATGAAGTGGTGCTGAAACCCGGGACAAGAAACATCTTCAGGCAAGAGCGAAGACCCCCTGCTACAGGGAGGATTCAGAACTGCATAACGGGGAAGAAGGGGTTAATAAAGGTTCCTGTGAAACAGACTGTTGAGAAGGATCTGGCGTGGATTCAGAACTCTTCAGCTGGGGAACGGTACTGATGAAGAGAAAGAAGAGAGATGAAGACTGAATAAACTGCTGTTAGAAGGACTGGTGGTTGTGTCGTTCTTGCTGGTCTGGTGGCCCGTACGGGGAACCGACTCCCCCACCGAGTTCAGAACTTTCAGCAGTCAGTGGTTGCCGGCAGGGTAAGTTCATGGTGAGTGAAACTTGCAACCCCAGGAGTTTGGGAAGGACCTCGATAAAATAGAGGTGAGCATAAAGTTGCCAGGAAGTAGGCACAAAGTAACCCAGGAGTTTGGGAAGGACCTCGGATAAAAT
Organism: Mus musculus; assembly: GCF_000001635.26. Lineage (NCBI taxonomy): Eukaryota > Metazoa > Chordata > Mammalia > Rodentia > Muridae > Mus > Mus musculus. The sequence goes on from NC_000083.6 coordinate 54,760,481, forward strand.
AGAGGGGAATATAAAGTTGCCAGGAAGCAGGCACAAAGTAACGATACGTTCCCGGTTTTGGGATAAGTTAAGGTTCCCGGTTTCAGGACAGATTAAGGAACTATGATAACCTCAGTGTAGTGATCAATAGATCCTCGCTGTGTAGTTATGCTTTTTTCTCCCATTGACCCTTTGTGGGTAGGTCTGATAGTTTTGGTCTTGTTTGTTCTGATATATGGACTCTGTTACTGTTTGAAACTGTGTGTAGAGGCAGTCAAGACAGGTCAGAAAATCCTTATAGAGCAACAAGAAAGTATGTCAGAAGAGGAAAAGGGCTTAAAAAGAAAAAAGAAAAAGAAAGGAGACACAGTGTTATCAGGTGGACAGAAAGGACAAAATAAAAGAGCCGAGGTGGAGGAGAAAGGCGAATTAGCTTCTGTGCCTCCTCCCTATGCCTCCTCAGCAGCCACCTATAGGTGGACCTTCTGTCCAGAGATTTGGCGTATTGACTCCCCAGATGGACACAAGGTGATTGAGGTTATGGTCTCATCACCACGAGGTATTGTGTCCATCCCCCTGGGATCGACCAGATCAGTGTTGACGTGGGCGAGAGGGTCTGTTTGTGTGTTTCCACAGGACCAGATGGAACCTCTTTGGGTGCCGGAGAGATTGGTGAGACGCTACAAGAATGAGGCTCCTGATCCAGTTGCCCCTGTGGATGTGGTGGATATTCCCACAAGCACAAACGATGGAGCCAAGATGGGAGATCCTTTCGGTATTCCAGAAGCCAATACCAGCTCAACATGACATTCAAATTTTTCCACGCTTTTTGATCCCTGAATTCCCCTTAAAGATATAGCCCCTCTGGCTATCTATCCCTTGCTTTAGGGAAGATGAGCGGGGATGAGAGCCCTGGGATGTATGCTTGTTATAGTGTGTGTGTGTTTTGTGTTTGGCACATGTGTTAGGTGCAGAGTGTGCGGCCCGCACTTTCGCCATGGTAGCATAGGCTTTTGCTGCAGTGGAGGCGGGACAATCTCCTCAGATTCGGTTTGCCGCTCTAAAAGAAATTATGCTGCGTTATGCCGTGGGGTGCGAGGCTAAGCACTGCACAGAGGATAGCTTGCTGTTGGCATCCTGTGGAAGGCACGTCTGATTGCATGAAGGTTCAGTGTCCTAGTTCCCTTCCCCCAGGAAAAACGACACGGGAGCTGGCCAAGACCTCTCTGGGTGATGAGCCTAAGGGATGGTTTTGTGTAGGGCCCCTATGCTTGCACACTGGGGATCAGACCTCTACCTTCACCCATGAGGCTTGCTTGCAGCAATTAAGATCTGGCCATAGGTTAATTAACATCCTGGCCTTTTGATGCACCTGCCACAAGCAAAACACAATCTCCCCAGGAGTGGCTTGGCATGATTGAGAGGTAGTCAGTGATAAGACTCCCTGGGCATGTCACCAACCTAAGACAGGGATCAAACCAATGCTGTTTGTCACCCAAGGACGGGTAAGGGGCATGGCTGCGGGGGGCTATCTACAGACATTCTCTCTGCCAAAAAAGAAAAAAGGGGGAATTGTGGGGAGCGGGTGTGGCAGCAGTCCCAAAGGCGCCAGGGACTGTAGCTAAGTCATATGACTTGCACCTGACTTCCTCATATAAGACACAAACATCTTGAGTGCTGCGCAGGTGTACCAGGATACAGGTGAATCCAATTTGGTGGAGATTTGCCCCTGCTGCCCTGATTAGCTGAAGCTGCGTGCCTGGTGAGGTGGCGTGGCCTGCTGTGCGTGGATGGGAACTGAAAAGAGTGAGAGGCCCAGGGTTAGGGGGAGAGATATAAAAACAAGGGGGAGATATAAAAACAAGGGAGATATATAAGCAGGGGAGATATAAACAAGGGAGATATAAACAAGGGAGATATAAACAAGAGAGATATATGGAGAAAGAAGAAACAGGACTGAATAAATGTGTGCAGAAGGATCCTGTAGCAGCGTCGTTCTTCCTGGCTAGTTGAGCGCGCGCAACAGTTTTGTCCTTTGCCTAACAGAAGCTTTGCAATTTTCTGATGTCCCATTTGTAAACTCTTGATCTTAGAGCATAAGCTATTGGTGTTCTGGTCAGGAAATTTTGCCCCGTGGCCATGTTTTCTAGGCTATTCTTCCACATTCCTTTCTATTACTTTTAGTGTATCTGCCTTTATGTGGAGTTCCTTGATCCACTTAGACTCATCCTTTGTACAAGGAGGTAAGAATGGATCTATTTGCATTCTTCTACATGCTAACTGCCAGTTAAACCAACACCATTTGTTGAAAATACTATCATTTCCCCACTATATTGTTTTAGCTCCTTTGTCAAAGGATCAACTGACCATAGGTGTGTTGGTTCATTTATGGGTCTTTAATTCTATTTCATTGATCTACCTGCCTGTCACTGTACTAATAACATGCAGTGTTTTTCCCGATTGCTCTGTAGTACAGCTTGAGGTCAGGGATGCTGATTCCCTCAAAAGTTCTCTTATTGATGAGAATAGTTTTTGCTAGCTTCATATTTTGTTATTCCATAAGGATTTGCAAATTTCTCTTTCTAACACTGTGAAGAATTGAGTTGGAATTTTGATGGGGGTTGCATTGAATCTTTAGATTGCATTTAGCAAGATGGACATTTTTTACTATATTAATCCTGCCCATCCATGAGCATGGCAGATCTTTTCATTTTCTGAAATCTTCCTCAATTTCTTTCTTCAGAGACTTGAAGTTCTTATCATACAGATCTTTCACTGGCTTAGTTATAGTCATACCAAAGTATTTTATATTATTTGTGACTATTGTGAAGGGTTCTGTTTCCCTAAGTTCTTTCTCAGCCTGTTTGCCCTTTGAGTAGAGGAAGGCCATTGTTTTGTTTGAGTTAATTTTATGTCTAGCCACTTTGCTGAAGATGTTTATCAGGTTTAGGAGTTCTCTGGTGGAGTTTTTGGGATCACCTAGGTATACTATCATATCATCTGCAAATAGTGATATTTTGATTTCTTCCTTTCCAATTTGTTTCCCTTTGACCTTCTTTTGTTGTCTAATTGCTCTAGCTAGGGCTTTGCATACTATATTGAGTAAGTAGGGAGAGAGTGAGCAGCCCCGATTTTAGTGGGATTGCTTCACATTTTTTCTCCACTTAGTTTGAGGTTGGCTACTGGTTTGCTGTATATTGCTTTTGCCCTTTTTATGTTTGGGCCTTGAATTCCTGATCTTTTCAAGGCTTTTATCATGAAGGGGTGTTGGATTGTATCAAATGCTTTCTCAGCATCTAAGAAGAAGATCATGTATTTTTTTGAGTTTGTTTATATAGTGGATTATGTTGATGAATTTCGGTATGTTGAACCATCCCTGCATCCCTGGGATGAAGCCTACTTGATCATGAAGGATGATAACTTTGATGTGTTCTTGGATTTGGTTTCAAGAAATTTATTGAGTATTTTTGCATTGATATTCATATGGGAAATTGGTCTAAAGTTCTTTTTCTTTGTTGGGTCTTTGGTTTAAGTATCAGAATTATTGTGGCTTCATAGAATAATTTGGAACGTGTTCCTTTTATTTCCATTTTATGGAATCGTTTGAAGAGTATTAAAATTAGGTCTTCTTTGAAGATCTGGTAGAACTCTGCACTAAACCTATCTGGTCCTGGGCTTTTTTTTTTTTTTTTTTTTTTTTTTTTTTGGTTGGGAGAGTATTAATGACTGCTTCTATTTCTTTAGGGGTAAGTGACTGTTTAGTTTATCTGATCCTCATTTAAATTTGGTACCTGGTACCTGTCTAGAACATTGGCCATTTCATCCAGATTTTCCAGTTTTGTTCAGTAGAGGCTTTTGTAGTAAGATCTGATAATTTTTTGGATTTCCTTGGTTTCTTCTGTTTTGTCTCCTTTTGCATTTCTGATTATGTTCATGTGGATTCTATCTCTGTGCTGTCTCATTAGTCTGACTAAGGTTTTACCTCTTTTGTTGATTTTGTCAAAGAACCAGCTCATGGTTTGGTTGATTCTTTGTATAGTTCTTTTTGATTCTACTTGGTTGATTTCAGCCCTGAGTTTGATTACTTCCTGCTGTATACACCTCTTGGGTGTATTTGCTTCTTTTGGTTCTAGAGCTTTCAGGTGTGCTGTCAAACAGCTAGTGTATGCTCTTTCTAATTTCTTTTTGGAGGCACTCAGAGCTATGAGTTTTCCTCTTAGTACTGCTTTCATTGTATCCCATAATTTGGGGTACATTTTGGCTTCATTTTCATTAAATTCTAAAAAGTCTTTAATTTCTTTATATCTTCCTCGACCAAATTATCATTGAGTAGAGTGTTGTTCAGCTTCAACATGTATAAGGGATATCTATTGTTTTTGTTGTTATTGAAGATCAGCCTTAGTCTGTGGTGATCTGATAGCATGGATAGGGTTATTTTAGTCTTCTTGTAACTATTGAGGCCTGTTTTATGACTGATTATATGCTCAATTTTGGAGAAGGTACCATGAGGTTCCGAGAAAAAGGTACATTCTTCTGTTTTAGGATAAAATGTTCTATAGATATCTGTTAAATTCATTTGGTTGATAACTTCTCTTATTTTCACTGTGTCTCTATTTAGTTTCTGTTTTGGTGATTTGCTCATTGATGAGAGTGGGGTGTTGAGGTCTTCCTCTATTATTGTGTAAGGTGCAATGTGTGCTTTCAGCTTTAGTAAAGTAACTTTTTACAAATGTGTGTGACATTGCATTTGGAGCTTAGATGTTCAGAACTGAGAGTTCTTCTTAGCAATTTTTTCCTTTGATGAGTATGAAGTGTCATTCTTTGTCTTTTTTTGATAACTTTACATTGAAAGTCAATTTTATTTGATATTGGAATGGCTACTTCCGCTTGTTTCTTGGAACTATTTCTTGGAAAAATGTTTTTTAGACTTTTACTCTGAGGTAGTGTCTTTGTCACTGAGATGGGTTTTCTGTGTGTAGCAAAATGTTTGGGCCTGATTACATAGCCATTCTGTTAGTCTATGTCTTCTTATTGGTGAAGTGAATCCTTTGATATTAAGAGATATTAAGGAAAGGTGATTGTTGCTTCCTGTTATTTTTGTTGTTAGAGGTAGAATTATGTTTATGTGGCTATCTTCTTTTAGGTTTGTTAAAAGAGTATTTTCTTGCTTTTTCTGGGTTGTAGCTTCTTTCTTTGTGTTGGAGTTTTCCATCTATTATCATTTGTAGGGCTTGATGTATATAAAGATATTATATAAATTTGTTTTTTTCATGGAATATCTTGTTTTCTCCATCTATGGTAATTGAGAGTTTTGTTAGGCATAGTAGCCTAGGCTGTCATTTGTGGTCTCTTAGGGTCTGTATGATATCTGGTCAGGATCTACTGGCTGTTAAAGTCTCTGGTGAGAAGTCTGGTGTAATTTTGATAGATCTGTCTTCATATGTTACTTGATGTTTTTCCCTTATTGCTTTTTATATTCTTTCATTGTTTTGTGCATGTGGTATATGATTATTATGTGGTAGGAGGAATTTATTTTCTGTCCCAATTTATTTGGAGTTGTGTAGGCTTCTTGTATGCTCATGGGCATCTCTTTCTTTAGGTTAGGGAAGTTTTCTTCTATAATTTTGTTGAAGATGTTTACTGGCCCTTTAAGTTGGGAATCTTCACTTTCTTCTATACCTATTAACCTTAGGTTTGTTGTTCTCATTTTGTCCTCAATTTCCTGGATGTTTTGGTTTAGCAGCATTTTGCATTTTCCATTTTCTTTGACTGTTGTGTCAATGTTTTCTATGGTATCTTCTGCACCTGAAATTCTCTCTTCTACCTCTTTTACTCTGTTGGTGATACTTGCATCTATGACTCCTGATCTCTTTCCTAGGTTTTCTATCTCCAGAGTGTCTCCCTTTGTAATTTTGTTATTGTTTCTACTTCCACTTTTAGATTCTGGATGGTTTTGTTCAATTCCTTCACCTGTTTGGTTGTGTTTTCCTATAATTTTTAAAGGGATTTTTGTGTTTCCTCTTTAAGAACTTCTTAAAGTGCTCTATCAGAATCATGAAATGTGAGTTTAAATCCAAATATTGCTCTTCCACTATGTTGGGTTATCCAGGATTTGTTATGGTGCATGAACTTGGTTCTGATGATGCCATGTAGCCTTGGTTTCTGTTGGTAAGTTTCTTGGGCTTGCCGTTTGCCATCTTGTTATCTATTGTGTTAGTTGGTCTTGCTGTCTCTGGTTGTGGCTTGTCCCTCCCGTGGGCTTGTAAGCCTGTGTCAGCACTTTCAGGAGACCAGCTCTCTTCTGGTGGAACAGCCTTAGATCCTAGATGCAGAAGATGAATGGAAGTATCCTGTCCCAGCTGCTTCACTACTCCTGTGTCCTGTGTGCTCCTGGCTGGTCCTTCTTGGGACAGATATTGAAGAGAAAATGGAGATCTTACCTCTGAGCATGGGAGTGAGAGCACTCCTGGGATACCAGCTCTTTCCTGGAAGCCTTGCTGTCTTAAGAATCAAAGGGCTGGGGCCATCAGATGCTGACTCATATGTTAATCAAAAGGAAACCTGGAGCAAATGACTGGGTTGATACATAAGATTTAAGACTGGACCTGTGTTTTGTAAGAGATGAGCTATCCAGTGGATTTTTTGGGGGATAAAAAGGAGAACTGCTTGGATATCAGACAGATGTGTGTGCATGACCACACATACAAATACACACATACACACACACACACATACACAAACAGGACATGAACAGAGAGATCTCTTGAAGGGACCTTTGAATCCTATTTTGTCTCCACTCAGAAACTAGGCCATGAACCGTTTGTTCCAGCAGCAGCAGACTCAAAGTCCAGGAACAAGACAGCTTAAAGATAGCCACATTGATTGGATGAATGGTCTTTTTATTCAGTATTTCAACTGTAAGGCCTTTTTTAATCTCATGAATCCTATCTGTCAATTCTTAAAAAAAGATGAGGCAGACAACTTAATCAGAAATATAACCATATGAGGTTGAGCAATGATTTTTTTATTTTTAATGCCAAGTTAAAAGAGTCCAGGTTCAAATTGGTTTAGTGTTATCCTCTAAACACTACCAGTTTCTCAGATGATTCTATGAAATACGAAATAAGCAGAGGAGTCCCATTCAGGAAGCATTTCCCTGTATCTATACATTAATGTGTTTTCCAGTAATTTTAGCTTTTGTAATTTGAGCCATTTCATGTTTATTTTTATAATGATGTGACAGATAAAGACCTTATTTTATTCTTTGAAATGTATATAATCAGTGTTACCAGCACCACTTCTGGAGGATGCCATATAATCTCTAGCATGTATTTTACCATATTTGTAAAAAAAAAAAAAAAAAAAAAAAAAAGGTATCCAAGGTACATGTGTTTTTAGCTAAGTCTTGTATTCTGTTTCATTAATCACTTGTAGGGGTCTTTCATTTCCTTGGTAAGGTTAATCTCAAGTTTTGTTTTGTTTTGTTTTGTTTTGTTTTGTTTTGTGTTTTATTACTTTGTTTTTGTTTTTTTTGTTTTTTGTTTTTGTTTTTTTTTTGTTTTTTTTTTTTGGCCTGGTTTTGTTTTGTTTTGAGGAATTATTGACATGTATTATTTTCCTGGTTCTTTCTAGAATGTTTGTCATTTGTAAATAGGGAGCATTTTAGTCCTTGTATTTAATTTTGTTTGCTGCTACTGTGTTGAAATTAGGAATCAGATTGAAAGGGTTTTGCATTTGAATTTCTAGAGTCTCTTAAGTATATAAATGTATCATCCTTGCTGTGAAAAAGGATGTTTTGAAATTATCATGTAATATCCTTAACCCTTTTATTTTAAGATCTTATCTTTTTGCTTTAGCTGATACTTCAAGTGCTATATTAAAGAACAGTTTAGTAAGTAAACAATCTTATCTTGTTCCTGATTTTATTAGAAAACTTTAATATTCTTTATTTTGTAAAATTGTGACTATAGGTTTGTTATACAGAACCTTTACCAAATTGAGATTTATTGAATCTATTTCTATGTTATTTTCAGGGTTTTACTATGACTGGATAATAGATTTCATCAAAAGCATTTTTTTCTTCTATTGGTCACATGATTTTTGCTTTCAAGTCAATTGCTGTGATGTACTGTCATCTTTGATTTTGGTAAGTTAAACTACCTCTGTGTCTCTGTAATAAATAAAAGTTCACCATGAGGAATTTTCTAATTGCTGTGACCTTGAATTCTGTTTGTGAACATTTAAATATTTATGTTTGTATCAATGTCAACCAAGTGGGTGGACTTTTGCATATTTGGTATTATTTGGTTTTGTTAACAACATAATGCAGGCTTTATAAAAGTTATGGGAACATTCCTTCCATTCCTATTTTATAAAATAACGTGAGAAGCTGCTACTTTTGTAAAGGTTAGCACTGTACCTATTTAGACCTGGAATCTTAAATTGGCATTTTTATAAAGAAATGCAGCTCAATCTCATATGGTTATATCTCTGCTTAAGTTATCTATTTCATTTTTGTTATCTACTTCATTTTAACATACCATACAAGTTTGGAATTTACCATTTGACAGATTTTCCAATTCAGTGAAACATAAGTGCTTAAAGTTTGATTTTCTAAGTGTCACTTGTATCTTCATAATATTTTCTTTTTGCCTCTCATCTTTTTAGTTTAATTTTTCTCTTTGTTTTAGTTTGATTTTAGATCTTGCTTATCTTTCCAATGAACTGATTATTCCATATTTTTTTTAAAATTTGAGTTCTTTTCATTTGCATTTCATTAAGTGATTTCTTAAGCATCTTGATTTTCTTTTTTTCCATCTACTTGTTTTGGTTAGGCTTGTTCTTTTTCCAAGACTCTATGGTACACTGGTAAGTTATTGAACTAAGATCATGGATCTTATCCTTTAATGAAAGCATTTTTAGCTATGACCTTTCATTTTAGGATTGTTTTCATTTTACCCAGTAGTTTCTGGTATATTGTATTTTTGTTCTCATTTAATTTTAGGAAATTTGCAATTTATTTCTTGGTGTCTTCAATGACCCACTCATCATCTAATGTTTTACTGAATCTTCATGAACTTGTGCATTTTCTGCAGTTTCTTTAGTTGCTTCTAGCTTTATGCCATTGTGATAAGATATGATAAAAGAGATTATTTCAATTCTATTGCATGTGTTGATGTTTACTTTGTGTTTTATTCTATAACCTATCTTGAAGAATATTCTATGGGTTACTGTAGGGATAGTGTTCTTGTGTTTCCTCCCCCATAGGGCTCAGATATCTCGGGAAGGCAGGACTAATGAAGTTGACCACATTTACCCCATGCTGTCACAGAGTAGGTGTCAGACAGTAGAGCAGCCCCAAGGATACAGCTGGGGAGTGGGGGGAAGGGCAGTCTGAGGTCCTAGGTAACACTGTTGTAGCTGACATCGGGTCCCTGGGCCTGCTGAGAGGCTGAGTCTTCTGGTTCTCAGGATCTTAGACACTCAGATGCCACTGGATGTGGTGGAAGAGTTGAGAACAGAGTGGGGGTCCCTGAGGGCTGGTTCTAGCCTGGAACCAGGGGGAAGAGGGGACCCCTATGGCTGGAGTCCATGGCTTTTCAGTGGGCAGTTGGCTTGGGCTTGGCTTGACTTGGTCATGGCTGGGGTTGGGAGTGCTGAGAGGCCTTCTAGAGATTAGACTCTGGCTTTATAGGCAATGGCCACCATGGCTCCCCAGTGAGGATCCCTGTGAAAAGAGACAGTCCATGGTTTGGAGGCATTTATTGTCATAATGGAAAGTAGATGAGTAAAACCGTATCCCACTTCTCATGGCAAGCCTGAGGTTAAATACCTTTTGTAGGGAGAAGAGTCTAGGAAGGAGTGTTTATTGGCTAAGCCTCTAGGCCTTTAGGTGCCTCATCAAAATGGAGATCTGTCTTGATTGTGTCTATGTGACCACAGGTCCTATTCTCTACAAGTGGAGAGATTTGGGGCATTGCTCTTACATGACTGATGGCCACAAATCTATGGAGGTCTGTGGTCTCAGGCCAGGAGCCTGGTGTCTGGAGATCAGGCACAATGACTATTGTCTTTTAGAGTCACACAGTTTTCTAGCCTTAGATCAACCAGGATCAGACTGCCTTTCATGGTCCTACAGTTGCTGAGAAGAATATATATTCTGCAGTATCTTCATGGATGACTGCTTAGCATAAGTAATCTGTGCTGTCCATTAACACAAAAGAAACAGAATAAGACAAAAATTATGAGTTGTGCATTGAAAGAACAGGAGAGAGTGTACAATGTCAATCTATATAAAAAGAAAAAAATCATAAACTCCAAGAAAACTATAAAGATATTTAAAAGATATTTCTACAACAAAGGTTTGTAAAATGATAAAAAATAATTGACTTAACAAAATAAATTAACAATCACCAAGAAGACAACATTTGATAAAGTACATTTTTTCTTTTTTAAATAGGTATTTTCTTCATTTACATTTCAAATGCTATCCCAAAAGTCAACTACACTCTCCCCCTGCCCTGCTCCTCAACCCACCCACTCCCACTTCTTGGCCCTGATATTCCCCTGTACTGGTGCATATAATTTTCACAAGACCAAGGGTATCTCCTCCCAATGATGACCAACTAGGACATCTTCTGCTACATATGAAGCAAGAGACACAAGCTCTGGGGATACTGGTTAGTTCATATTGTTGTTCCTCTTATAGGGTTGTAGATCCCTTCAGCTCCTTGGGTACTTTCTCAAGCTCCTCCTTTGGGGGCCTTGTGTTCCATCCAATAGATGGCTGTGAGCATCCACTTCTGTATTTGTCAGGTACTGGCATAGCCTCACAAGAGACAGCTATATCAGGGTCCTGTCAGCAAAATCTTGTTAGCATATGCAATAGTGTCTGGGTTTGGTGGCTATTTATGGGATGGATCCCTGAGTGGGGCAGCCTCTGGATGATACTTGTTTTATCTCACCTCCAAACTTCCTCTCTATAATTCCCTCCAGGGGTATTTAGTTCTCTATTCAAAGGAAGAACGAATTATTCACACTTTGGTCTTCGTTCTTCTTGAAGTTCACATGGTCTGTGAATTGTACCTTGGGTATTCTAAGTTTCTGGGCTAAAGTCCACTTATTAGTGAGTGCACATAATGTGAGTTCTTTTGTGATTTGGTTAGCTCACTCAGGATGATATCCTCAAGATCCATCCATTTGCCTAAGAATCCCATAAATTCATTGTTTTTAATAGCTGAGTAGTACTCCATTGTGTAAATGTACCACATTTTCTGTAACCATTCCTCTGTTGAGGGACATCTGGGTTCTTTCCAGATTCTGGCTACTATAAATAAGGCTGCTATGAACATAGTGAAATATGTGTCCTTCTTACCGGTTGGAACATCTTCTGGGTATATACCCAGGAGAGGTATTGCTGGATCCTCTGATAGTACTATGTCCAATTTTCTGAGGAACTGCTAGACTGATTTCTAGAGAGGTTGTAACAGCTTGCAATCCCAACAGCAATGGAGGGGTGTTCCTCTTTCACCACATCCTTGCCAGCATCTGCTGTCACCTGAATTTTTGATCTTAGCCATTCTGACTGGTGGGAAGTGGAATATCAGGGTTGTTTGGATTTGCATTTCCCTGATAATTTAGGATGTTGAACATTTCTTTAGATGCTTCTCAGCCATTCAGTATTCCTCAGTTGAAAATTCTTTATTTAGCTCTGTACCCCATTTTTAATGGGGTTATTTGATTTTCTGGAGTCCAGCTTCTTGAGCTATTTGTACATATTGGATATTAGTCCTCTATCAGATTTAGGATTGGTAAAGATCCTTTCCCAATATTTTGGTGGCCGTTTTGTCTTATTGACAGTGTCTTTGGCCCTACAGAAGCTTTTGCAAATTTATGAGGTCCCATTTGTTAATTCTCGATCTTACAACACAAGCCATTGCTGTTCCGTTCAGTAATTTTCCTCTGTGCCCATATCTTCCATGATTTTTCCCACTTTCTCCTCTATCGGTTTTAGTGATTCTGGTTTTGTGTGCAGTTCCTTGATCCACTTAGACTTCAGCTTTGTACTAGGAGATAAGAATAGATCAATTCAAATTCTTCCACATGATAACCACCAGTTGAGCCAGCACCTTTTGTTGAAAATGCTGTCTTTTTATCCCCACTGGATGGTTTTAGCTCCCTTGTCAAAGATCAATTGACCATAGGTGGTTGGGTTCATTTCTGGGTCTTCAGTTCTATTCCATGGATCTATCTGTCTGTCCCTGTACCAGTACCATGAAGTTTTTTTTTTTTTTTTTTTTTTTTTTTTTTTATCACAATTGCTCTGTAGTACAATTTGAGGTAAGGCATGGTGATTCCACCAGAGATTCTTCTATTGTTGAGAATAGTTTTTGCTATCCTATGTTTTGTTATTCCAGATGAATTTGCAAATTGCCCTTTCTAATTCTGTGGAAAAAAATGAGTTGGAATTTTGATGGGGATTGGATTGAATCTATAGATTGTTTTCAGCAAGATAGCCATTTTTACTCTATTAATCCTGCCAATCCATGAGCATGGAAGATCTTTCCATCTTCTGAGATCTGCTTTGATTTCTTTCTTCAGAGACTTGAAGTTCTTATCATACAGACCTTTCACTTCACTAAGTAGAGTCACACTAAGGTGTTTTATATTATTTGTGACTATTGTGAAAGGTGTTGTTTACCTAATTTCTTTCTCAGCCTGTTTATACTTTGTGTAGAAAAAGACCACTGATTTTTTTGAGTTAATTTTAAATCCAGCTATGGCACTAAAGCTGTTTATCAGGTTTAGGAGTTCTCTGGTAGAATTTTTAGGGTTACTTATATATACTATCAAATCATCTGCCAATAGTGATATTTTGACTTCTTCCTTTCCAATTTGTATTCCCTTGATCTCCTTTTGTTATCTAATTGGTCTGGCTAGGACTTCAAGTACTATATTGAATAGGTATGGAGAAAGTGGGAAGCCTGATCTAGTCCCTATTTTTAGTGGGAATGCTTCAAGTTTCTCTCCATTTATTTTGATGTTGGCTTCTGGTTTGATGTATATTGCTTTTATTATGTTTAGATATGGGCCTTGAAATCTGATATTTCCAAGACTTTTACCATAAATGGGTGTTGGAAATTGTCAAATGCTTTCTCAGCATCTGAGATGATCATGTTGTTTTTGACTTTGAGTGTTTTTTATATAGTGGATTACATTGATGGATTTCCATATATCAAATTATCCCTGAATCCCTGGGATGAAGCCTTGGATGAATCCCTGGGATGATTGATCAGGATGAATGATAGTTTCGATGTGTTCTTGGATTCAGTTTGTGAAAATATAATTGAGTATTTTTTGGATTGATATTCATAAGGGAATTCTTTGTTGGGTCTTTAAGTGGTTTAGGTATCAGAGTAATTCTGGCTAAATTGAATGAATTGGGTAGAGTACCTTCTGTTTCTATTTTGTGGAGTAGTTGGAGGAGAATTGGAATTAGGTCTTCTTTGAAGGCCTGATAAAACTCTTTACTAAACCCATCTGGTCCTGGGCTTTTTTTTTTTTTTTTCTTTTTCGGTTGGGGGATATTTAATGACCACTTCTATTTCTTTAGGGGAAATGGGACAGTTTAATCTGATCCTGATTTAACTGTGGTACCTGGTATCTGTCTAGGAAATTGTCCATTTCATCCAGGTTTTCCAGTTTTGTTGAGTTTAGCCTTTTATAGTAGGATCTGATGATGTTTTAGATTTCCTCAGGTTTTGTTGTTATGTCTCCTTTTTCATTTCTGATTTTGTTAATTAGGATGCTGTCCCTGTGCCCTCTAGTTAGTCTGGCTAAGGGTTTATCTATCTTGTTGATTTTCTCAAAGAACCAGCTCCTGGTTTGGTTGCTTCTTTTAATAGTTCTTTTTGGTTCCACCTGGTTGATTTCAGCCCTAAGTTTGATTATTTCCTGCAGTCTACTTCTCTTGAGTGAATTTGCTTCCTTTTGTTCTAGAGCATATAGGTGTGCTGTCAAGCTACTAGTGTGTACTCTCTCTAGTTTCTTTTTTGGAGGCACTCAGAGTGATGAATGTTCCTCTTAAGAATGTTTTCACTTTGTCCCAAAGTTTGCTTATATTGTTGCTTCATTTTAATTAAATTCTAAAAGGTCTTTTATCTCTTTCTTTATTTCTTCCTTGACCAAGGTATCACAGAGTAGAGTGTTGTTCAGTTTCCATGTGAATGTTGGCTTTCTATTATTTATGTTGTTATTGAAGACATGGTGATCTGACAGGATGTTTGGAATAATTTCAATATTTTTGTATCTGTTGAGGCCTGTTTTGTGACCAATTATATGGTCAGTTTTGGAGAAGGTACCATGAGGTGCTGAGAAGAATGTATCACCTTTTGTTTTAGGATAAAATGTTCTGTAGATATGTGTTAAATCCATTTGTTTCATAACTTCTGCTAGTTTCAATGTGTCTCTGTTTTGTTTCTGTTTCCAGGATCTGTCCATTGATGAGAGTGGGGTGTTAAAGTGTTCCACTATTATTGTGTGAGGTGCAATGTGTGGTTGGATCTTTACTTGCGTTTCCTAAATGAATGTGGATGCCCTTGTAGTTGGAGCATAGATAATCAGGTTTGAGAGTTCATCTTAGAAGGTCTTACCTTTGATGAGTATGTAGTGCCCCTCCTTTTCTTTTTTGATGACTTTGGGTTCGAAGTCAATTTTATTAGATATTAGAATGGCTACTCCAGCTTGTTTCTTCATACCATTTGCTTGGAAAATTGTTTTCCAGCCTTTTACTCTGAGGTTGTGTCTATCTTTTTCTCTGAGATGAGTTTCCTGTATGCAGCAAATTTGGGTCCTTTCTATTTAGCCAGTCTTTTAGTCTATGTCTTTTTATTGGAGAACTGATTCCACTGATATTAAGAGATATTAAGGAAAAATAATTGTTGTTTCCTGTTATTTTTTGTTGTTAGAGTTGGGATTCTGTTCTTCTGGCTATCTTCTTTTAGGTTTATTGAAAGATTACTTTCTTAGGGCATAATTTCCCTCCTTGTGTTGGAGTTTTCCCTTTATTATCCTTTGAAGGGCTGGATTCCTGGAAAGATGCTGTCTTAGTCAGGGTTTCTATTCCTGCACAAACATCACGACCAAGAACCAAGTTGGGGAGGAAAGGGTTTATTCAGCTTACACTTCCACATTGCTGTTCATCACCAAAGGAAGTCAGGACTGGAACTCAAGCAGGTCAGAAAGCAGGAGCTGATGCAGATGCCATGGAGGGATGTTCTTTACTGGCTTGCCTCCCCTGGCTTGCTCAGCCTGCTCTCTTATAGAACCCAAGACTACCAGCCCAGGAATGGCACCACCCACAAGGGGCCTTTCCCCCTTGATCACTAATTGAGAAAATGCCTTACAGTTGGAGCTCATGGAGGCATTTCCTCAACTGAAGCTCCTTTCTCTGTGATAACGCCAGCTGTGTCAAGTTGACACAAAATTAGCCAGTACAGATACTCTGTGAATTTGGCTTTGTCATGGAATACTTTGTTTTCTCCATTGATGGTAATTGAGAGTTTTTCTGGGTATAGTAGCCTTGGCTGGGATTTGTGTTCTCTTAGGGTCTGTATAACATCTTTCCAGGATCTTCTGGCTTTCATAGTCTCTGATGAGAAGTCTGGTGTAATTATAATAGGTCTGCCTTTATATGTTACTTGCTCTTTTTTCCTTATTGCTTTTAATATTCTGTCTTTACTTATTTAGTTCATTTGTTGTTCTGATTATTATGTGTCGGGAGGAATTTCTTTTCTGGTCCAGTCTATTTGGAGTTCTATAGGCTTCTTCTATGTTCATGGGCATCTCTTTCTTTAGGTTAGGGAAATTTTCTTCTATAATTTTGTTGAAGATATTTACTGACTGTTTATATTGAAAATCTTCATTCTCATCTATACCTATTTTCATTAGGTTTGGTCTTCTCATTGTGTCCTAGATTTCCTACATGTTTTGAGTTAGGATCTTTTTGCATTTTGCATTTTCTTTGATTGTTGTGTCCATGTTTTCTGTGGAATCTTCTGCACCTGAGATTCTCTCTTCCATCTTTTGTATTCTGTTGCTGATGCTCACATCTATGGTAGCTGATTTCTTTCCTAGGGTTTCTATCTCCAGAGTTGTCTCCCTTTGGGTTTTCTTCATTGTTTCTACTTTCATTTTTTTAGATCTTGGATGGTTTTGTTCAATTCCTTCACCTGTTTAGTTGTGTTTTCCTGTAATTGTTTAAGGGATTTTTGTGTTTCCTCTTTAAGTTCTTCTACCTGTTTAACAGTGTTTTCCTGTAATTCTTTGAGGGATATTTGTGTTTCCTCTTTAAGGGCTTCTACCTGTTTAGCAGTATTGTCCTGTATTTCTTTAAGTGAGTTATTAATACCCTTTTAAAAATCCTCCACCTGTATCATTAGATATGATTTTAAATCTGAATCTTGCTTTCAGGTGTGTAGGGGGTATCCAGGACTCGCTATGGTGGGTGTACTGGGTTCTGATGATGCCAAATAATCTTGGTTTCTTTTAGTAAGATTCTTAAGTTTGCCTTTCACCATCTGGTAATCTCTGGTGTTAGATAGTCTAGCTATCTCTGACTGGAACTTGTTCCTCCTGTGATTCTGTTAGCCTCTGTCAGCACTCCTGGGAGTCCAAATTCTCCTGAGTCCCAGTGGTCAGAGCACTCTCTGCAGGTCAGCTCTCCCCTTGCAGGGAAGGTGCCCAGAGGTCTGGAGCTCAGATCCACATCTTGGGTGAAGATGAAGACCTGAAGGTACCCTGTCTAAGAAGCTCTGTTGCTTCTTCATCCCATAAGCTCTCCTGTGTGGACTAGTCTGTGAGATTCCCGAGATCCAGATGGCACTCTGACCTGAGTCTGGGGGTCAGAGCCCTCCCTGCAGGCTGACTCTCCTCTGGTTAAGAAGGTGCCCAGAAGTCTAGGTCTCAGCTCTGCCTCCTGGCTGAGGATGAAGGCCCAAAGAGACCCTGTCCAAGAAGCTCTGTTGCTTCTGTGCCCCACTAGCTTTCCTGCATGGTCTGGTCTCTGAGAGACTCGGGTACACATGATGGTACTCTCACTTGAGTTCCAGGGTCAGAGCCCTTTCTGGAGGCTGACTCTTCTCCGTGATCCTAAGATCCTGGGTGTGCTAAGGTGCCTGTGGCATGGAGAGTCCTCTGGGGACCTTGGGATCATCCCCTGAGTTTTTGTCCAAGGTGGTGAAGGGCTGGCCGTTCAATACCTTTTGAAAACTCATTCAAGCAATATGTTTTCCTTGGTGAGATGGATTTTGAAATTTTTCTCTTCCTGTAATATTTTCTGTACCAAATTGTGCTGAAAGGATAGATGTTATTTGCCATTCTACATCAAACCTATAGAACCAGAGTTGGGTATGAACTGTTCCCATTGAATATAGATCAAGTACCTTTTGAATTGAGTTTGTCATACAACTGGGTTGAGTTGGGATGTGTAATTTAGTTCACTCTTAATTTTCTCTTGGGCTTGGTGCTGCATTAAAGACGAAGTGTTAATTTCATTTGCTAACCTTGCAGTACTGCGGTAGCTCACTGGGATTCCATAGCTAGGACTTTCCTTAGATTCTTTGCCCAAGCAGATGTTAAAGGCTTTGGTTCTGCATGGCTTCTAGATCCACAGCAACTTTCCCTTCTGGTTTTCCAAAGCACTTGATAGTTTGGGTATCGAGAGGAGGAATGTAAGTTATATTCTTATTGCTATGCCAAGACACAATGACCAAGGCAATTTATATATAAATGTATGGGGCAGTAGCTGAGAGCTTACAATGAGGAGGAAAGAACTAACCTGGTGTAGGTTTTTGAAACCTCAAAGGCAAGTTACAGCAGCATTGCTAACCTGATACAGGTTTTTCAGTTTCTGTGTCTCATTAGCTAGCATGTAATTAGTTTTGGTCATCTATCCTTTCACATGGAGCTACCTTTGTTCATTCTTTAATGACCTTTAATTTTTAACAGGTGTATTTTAAAATTGAAGTTTTCGTTTGAGCATTATTTAAGCAAAAAAATTACATTATTCTGTATGTAGTGTTCTAATCACACAGTTGCACATTTTTACATTTTTATTTCATGTTTTTGATTGTGACATGTAAAGATACTTTGAATCCTATTGTTATTTAACTTTCTGTGTCCTCTCTTTCTCCCTCAGCCCCTCACTCCTCTTCATTTAGTTTACTTATATGTTTTACAACAACAGGGCTATATGCTGAGTACTCTTTCCTCAGATAATTTCATTATTATATGACCACACACAGTGCTCAGAGAGCTGTAAATGATGTAGCCCACCCATAACTAGGCTATTGTACAGTCAAATAGAACCACCATCATATGTGTGAGAGCATGAGTGAGTTTGTGTTACTTGATTCTTTTAACATTTCTTTTTTTATTATTTTTTAATTAGGTATTTTCCTCATTTACATTTCCAATGCTATCCCAAAAGTCCTCCATACCCTCCCCCCCTCTCCCCTACCCACCCACTCCTACTTCTTGGCCCTGGCGTTCCCCTGTACTGAGGCATATAAAGTTTGCACGACCAATGGGCCTCTCTTTCCACTGATGGCCGACTTTAACAGTTTTAGGGCATGTCTGTGTTGATATAAAGCTGTTTATATTAAGTATAGTTTAGAGTCTTTAGCTACAACTGTAAGTTATTTATAGTTTTTACAGGTTTTTAAACTAACTGTAAGGAAGAGTGGTTCTTTCCCCTTCCCTTGCTTTCTCTTCTCTGTATTTCCATTTCCTTCAGACAGAATATCACTTGGTATTCCAGTTAACCCTGGAACATACTATGTATGCATGTATATGTATATGTAAGGCTGACATCGAACTTGTAATTTTCCTCCTTCAGACTCCAGGGTTCTGGAAACAGAATAAATCCCACTGTATCTGCCACTTTGCTTCCTGAGCTACTTGGATGGTGTCTTAGGGTATTACTGCTATGATAAGGAAAACATTTAGTTGGAGGTGGCTTACAGTTCAGAAGGTCAGTCCAGTATCAAGGTGGACACATGGCAGCATCCAGGCAGTCATGGTGCAGGAGGAGCTGAGAGACTTACTTCATCTGTACACTTCTAAGAGAAGACTAACTTCCAGACAGCTAGGACAAGTTGATTAATGCCCACGCGCACAGTGGCATACATACTCCAACAAGGCCATACCTCCTAATAGTACCACTCCCTGGCTCAAGCATATCCATATCATCACATATGGTTTTGTTTTTCTTACAATGACATTGTATTTATTAAGTTCTAGAATAGGCTTAGTTCAAATAGCCAATACTAAGACATGAATGCTACGTACTCTTAAACCTACTCACACTGAGTGTGCATCGAACTGAGAATGAAAGTATGAGTAAGGAATGACACCTATTCAACTGCAACTGACAACTTGATATAACCTAGTGTCACCTGAAAAGAACATGCTAGTTGAAGGGCCTTCTGGACCATATTAGCCTTTGAGAATATCTTTAGAACAATGTTAACTGATAGGATCCCTCATGCCAATGTGCATATAAGCATTTCCAGAGCAGGAGATTGTATGTTGTATATACCTACTAGCAAGAAGAAAGTAGCATTCCTTCATGGTATTTGTTTTAAGTCCTTTTGGTTTGCATTTCTCTGATAACTAAGGACTTTGAAAATTTCTTTAGGTACTTCTCAGCCATTCAAGTTGTGACTTTTTGATTTAGTTCTATACCACAGTTTTGACTGGGGTGTTTTTTTTTTTTTTTTTTTTTTGTTTGGGTGGTTGTTTGTTTGGGTGGTTGGTTTTGGGTGGTTAGCTTCTTGAGTTCTTTGTATATTTTTAATATTACCTCTCTATCAGATGAGGGGTTAGTGAAGATATTTCCCCAGTCTTCGGGTTACCAATTTGTCTTATGACTATGTCCTTTGCCTTACAGAAGCTTTCCAGTTTCATGAGGTCCCATTTATCAATTCTTGATCTTAGAGCATAAGCCATTGGAGTTCTGTTTAGGAAATTTGCTCCTATGCCAATGAGTTCAAGGCTCTTTCCCATTTTATCTTCTGTAGATTCAGTGTATCTGGTTTTATGTTAAGGTCCTTGATCCACTTGGAGTTGAGCTTGGTGCAAGGTGACAAATATGAGTCTATTTTCTTTTTTCTACATACAGACGGCCAGCTAGACCATCTCCATTTATTGAAGATGCTTTCTTTCTTCCGATGTATATTTTTGGCATCTTTGTCAAAGATCAAGTATCCATAAGTGTGTGTTTTTATTTCTGGGTCTTCAATTCTATTCCTTGAGTTTCTGACTTGATTTTTCTCAATGATAAACTATAACCTGGAAGTATAAGCCAAGTATCTCCTTCCAAGATGCCTTTGGTTAGGGCATTTTATCACAGTAATAAAAAGAATGTTAGAACAGATGGCACTGATCCTTATACAACAACTTTTCCACCATTATAGGATATTGAAGTTACATGAAAACTTTTGATAAAGATAAATGAAAGGTGATCTTCAGACATCTATTGTTTACAGTCTCCCTAACCAATCTGTTGTTAGGTAAGCATTTGAAACTCATAATAGTACTGGCATGAAATACCCTTGTGCTTCCCCAAATATTCATGATAATTTAAATTTTGAATTGATTTCATTTCAGTTTGAGTATGTGTGGTCATTTGAATGAGAAATGTCCCCCATAGATTAGGTACTTGAACAGTTGCTTCCAGTTGGTGGTACTATATGGAGAAGTTTAAGAAGAGTGGATTAACTGGAGGAAGTATATCACTTGGGGAAGGTTTTGAGTATATATAGCTACAGAGTACATATAGTTCATATTCTCTCTCTCTCTTTCTCTCTCTCTTAAATTTTCCTGTGGTTGACCTATTAGCCTTCAGTTTTCTGTTCCAGGTGCTATGCCTCCCACTTGCTGGCATGCATCTTCATCATGATGATTTTTTACTTCTCTGGAAATATAAGGAATATTTATCTTTCTTATATAAAATCACTGTTAGATATGAGGTTTTATAATAGAAAAAGATGATGGTTTATCTTAGTTACTTACAAAGTAACTAAGACAGTTACCTCTCTAAACAATACCTATCTACCATTTTCAGAATTGTAGGGTTTTTTTTTGTCTTATGTGTTTTTATAGTAGATAAACACTTAGAAAAGCTTATTGCATACCTTATTGTTCATTTATAGTACATTCAGTAAATAATTCTTTTTACATATAGAAAAGTAGATGAAAGTCTCATAGAAGGAATGACTTTGGAGCCTTATAAGCTTTTTTATTAAATTTTGTTTTATCTATTATCTAGAAAGATTCTGTTATGCTTTACAAACAATAGAAACAAAATAAGCACCTCACTCATATGTATATTAGTTCTTACCATTTTCAATTAAGCCTTAACAAATAGGCAATGTTGCTGATTTTGTTTTTCAGTAGACAGAAATATCTATTTATAGCAAGGAATTGACAACAAAATACATAAAGAAGTAGTGACAGAATTGAGGCTTGAACATGGGTCTTTGACTAAATCCTTCATAATTTTATCATGTTGTTTCCAAGTGTTTCTACCTATATAAAACATCACTCTGTATCCTATAACTTAGTCTTCAAAGAAACACATGAGCATGTGAAAAACATATGCCAGTGCTCTGTGGAACTAGGCGAGGAGAAATAGAAGATTCACACAATGCAAACAGAAAGGGATCAGAAATGAGATGATGCTAAATTCACACCAAGCAAAGAGAAGCAAAAGTATCCAAAGCAAAATACATAGAAAATGAGTCTTTGGATTAAAGACTCCTTATTGTCTTTGGATTAGAAAGGTCCTTAAGGCCTTCTATGATTTAATCAGAACCAAAATGTTCTTTTATTCTCTTTCAACAAATATTTAATAAGCATAAAACATGTATTGGTAAAAGTTATTAACTTTCAATGTCTGTTGGCATGTTTTATGCATATAATTATCTGTCTATAACTATATTAGGTTGCACAGTTGTTTAAAAGAATAGTGCTCTATTTCTTTCAAATGGGAGGCTCTGTTTATTGTAGAAAGTATATGATATTAGCTTCTAGCATTCTCAAGTTTGCTTCCAAGGATTTCCTAATTTTTTGTTATTCTGAATAAATAATCAGTTATAGAGAATGGAAATATTAGGCTGGAGCTACAGATCAGATGTAGAAGAGCACTTGACAGACTTTCTGGGGCACTATGGAATCCATCTTAGTATTAACTTTCCAAACATTTTAAATACCTGGCCAATATAATTTCCTGGCATTTACCTAATTAAGTTAATTGATTTGGAATGGCACAGCTCACTGTGAGTAGCATCATTCCCTAGGCAGAGAGTTCTATACCATATATGACTAGAGAAATAGAGTTAAGGACAAACAGGCAAGCCGATAATCATGTATGTATGTATGTATGTATGTATGTATGTATGCATGTATGTATGAATGTATTAATTTCTTTAATTTCTCTCAGACCTTTACTGAGGATATATTAGTAGTTGTTTGAAGTTTCGGCCTTAACTTCCCCCAATGCAGAAATAAAACCTGGAATTTCAATCTGAAGTAAACCCTTTCTTCCCTAAAATACTTTACTTTAAGTCAGAGTATTGTATTACAGTCAAAGGAATGAATTAGGCCAATTACCTTTAAATTTCCTTATATCTTCCTGAAATAATATTATCCTTCATACTATACTTCCTTTGTTTTAATAGAATATGTGCTCTTTGTTTCCTTGTTGAAGCAAAATACATTCCAATAATTTTCTGCTGATTTTGTAGAGTCTCAATTGACCTGTCAATATCCTGGCCTGAAGTACATTGCTAGTAAACAAGTTTTATCAGCACTGTCACTGTCATCTGTAGTGTCACCATCATCTTCCTCATCATAACAAGCTAAACAAAGAGGAAATGTTCATGAGCCCAGAGATTAATCATTTTTGAAAGAGTAACTTTGAGCTACATATCTTACACTTATAAGAAGAGTTTTGCAACCAAAACACAAAGTTTTTAGTGATAGTATGAAAATAACTTCTAATTTCACCAGTAAATAAATTTATATATAATCATTTATAAAAAGAAAAATACAAATCCACATATATATATATATACATATATATACATATATATGTATATATATATATATTCTTTATTAAAAAATGGCCCAGGATGTCCAATGTGTGCCCCTTTCTCTCTGGACTACATCTTCTACTTCACACCTTTACCTGCAATCCCATATCTGCACTCCATTTTCCAAGCTACAACACTGCCTGAATCCCTGGAGGCCTGCTACCACCCAGGACAACCAGTTAAGATCTTCATGCCCCAATCTATGGCCATTTGAGTCTTCCAGTAAGCCCAAAACCTTGAGGTATGCTCCATTCCCTGTGCATTCCCAACCTCTTCCTCCAATCCCAATTTTGCACTCCATTTCCCAGGCTACAAGTGTCCCTGCCTCCCTGGAAACCTGTTACCCAGGACAATTAGAGGATTGCTAATATCAGGGAATACCAAGCCAGGCAACTCAGGTTCAACTAGATATCTAAAGTCCAGTGCAAGAACATAATCAACAAAAGCTAGGGCAATATGGTACCACCAGAATCTAGCTATCATACAAAAGCATGCCAAACTGGATGAATCCACTGACGTGACAAGAAGCACCCAGAATACCATCAGAAGTCCTGTGGTGCATTTCTTTCTATGAAGTCATGATAAGCAAAGATCATCGAAGTAAGCAAGGCAAACCAATACATTTATGTCAGCAGCAAAGACCAGTATCAGCAAAGTCCAGCAAGGCAAACCAATGCCAAAGCCTTGCCTACTGTCTGTTGGGCTATACTTATACTCTTTCCAAACATCAATAGTCATCTCAAGCATCCACTCCAGCAAAACATCACCTGCCCTAACACCAGACACCTTTCAGAAAAACACCCTGACTGTTCTCAGCAAAATACCCTCTCATATGTCTGCTTCAGCTAAACATTTTCTCATAAGACAAGTTTCAGAAACCCATCACATGACTGACTCTCCAACAAAACCAGAAATTCCCACTGCAGGCACAAAATACAAAAACTTACCAGGCACAATAAAAGCAGTGCTACAAGGAAAGTTCACAGCCATAAGCACCTTCATAAAGAAATTAGAGACATCTTATATTAGAAACTTAATAGCACACTTAAAACTACAGAAAAAAAATTAAACAAACACACCCAAAAGGAACAGACAGGAGAAATTAATCAAACTTAGGGCTGAAATCAATCAATAGAAGCAATAAAAGAATCAACAAACCAAAAACTCATACTGTGAGAAAATCACCAAGATAGGAAAATCCTTAGCCAAGTTAACTAAAGCACAGAGAAACAGTATCCAAATTAGCAAAATCAGAAATGAAAATGGTGACATAACAACAGACTCTGAGGAAATACAAAGAATCATTAGGTCTTATTTCAAAAGCCTGTACTTCACAAAATTGGAAAATCTAAACAAAATAAATCATTTTCTCAATATATAACAACTGCCAAAGTTAAATCATGATCAGATAAATGGTCCTATAACTCCTAAAGAAATAAAAGCAATAATTAGAAGTCTGTAAACTAAAAAACAAAACAAAAACAAACAATGAAGAACAAAAAAACAAAACAACAACCATAAAAATGGCACTGGGGCCAGATGGTTTTTAGAGCAGAATTCTATGAGAATTTTAAAGAGTAGCAACTAAGAACTAATACTTGCAAAATAGAAACAGAGGGAATATTGCCAAACTCATCCTATGGGACCACAACCACTCTGATATCTAAACCACAAAAGGACTCAACAAAGCATATTTCAGACTAATTTCTCTAATGAATATTGTTGCAAAAATAATCAAAAAATACTCACAAACCAAATCCAGGGACATACCAAAAATATCATCCATCGGGATCAAGGAGGCTTTATCCCAGGGATGCAGGCATGGTTCAATGTAAGAAAATCAGCCAATGTCATCTACCATATAAACAAACTTGGAAAAAAAAAAACAGTTCATGATCATTTCATTACATGCTTCAAACCTGTAATAAAATTCAACACTCCATGCTAAAAGTCCTGGAGAGAGCAGGAATACAAGGCACATACATAAATATAATAAAAGCAATATACATCAAGTCAATAGTTAACATCAAATTAAACGGAGAGAAACTTAAAGCAATTCCAGTAAAATCAAGGACAAGGCAAGGGCTTCTCTCTCTCTCTCTCTCTCTCTCTCTCTCTCTCTCTCTCTCTCTCTCTCTCTCTCTCTCTCTCTCTCTCTCTCTCTCTCTCTCTTTACCTCTTTAATATAATACCTGAAGTTCTTGCTAGAGCCATTAGAGAACAAAAGGAGATCGAAGAGATATTAATTGGAAAGGAAGAAGTCAAAGCAGTGATGTTCACAGATGATAGCATAGATAACTGAACCCCAAAATTATATGAAAGAACTCCTACAGCTCATAAATACCTTCAGCAAAGTAACTGGATACAGAATTTGCTCAAAAACCATCAGTAGCCTTCACTTATACAAACAATAAATGGGCTGAGAGCATCTGGGCTTCAGAATAGTCACAAATAATATAAGATATCTTGATGAAAGTTTAACCAAACAAGTTAAATGCCTGTGCAACAGAAAAAAAGTCTTTGAAAGAAATTGAAGCAATTATCAAAAAAAAAAAAAAATGGAAAGATCTCCCGTGTTCATGGAATTAACATAGTAAAAATGGCCATCTTATCAAAAGCAATTTGTAATTTCAACCAATTAACATAATAATTCCTAAACAATTCTTTACTGACCTTAAAAAACAATTTTTAACTTCATATGTAAAAAAAAACCACAGGATAACTAAAACAATCCTGACCAATAAATGAATTTCTGGAGATATCACTATCCCTTATCTTAAGCTCTCCTACAGAAACATAGTAATAAAACCTTATGGTATTGGTATAGAAACAAAGAGGTTGATCAGTGGAATTGAATCAAAGAAATAAATCCATACAACTACAGCTATTTGATTTTTGACAAAGAAAAAATGGCATTTTTAACAAATGTTTCTATTCTAACTGGATATCTTTGTGCTGAAGAATGCATATAGATCCATATTTATTATATTGCACAAAACTCATGTCCAAGTAGATTGATGACCTCAACATAAACCTGCACATTAAATCTACTAGAAGAGAAAGTTGAGAATAGATTCCAATGCCTTGGTATAGGAGACAACTTCCTGAATAGAACACCAATAGATCAGGCACTAAGATTAACAATTGATAAATGCTAACTCATGAAACTGAAAAGCTTCTTTAAAACAAAGGATGCTGATTTCAAGGCCAGCCTGGTCTACAAAATGAGTTCCAGGACAGCCAGAGCTACACAGAGAAACCCTGTATCGAAAAACCAAAAAACAAAACAAAACAAAACAAAACAAAACAAAGGACGCCATCAATAGGTCAAGATAGAAGCCTACAAATTTGCAAAAGAACTTCACCAACCCTACACCAGACAGAGGGCAAATATTCAAAATATATAAAGAACTCAAGAAGTCAAACACCAAAAAAACACCAAACAACCCAATACAAAATGGGGTACAGAACTAAACTGAGAATTCTCAACAGGGGAACCTTGAACAGCCAAGGAATACTTAAGGAAATGTTCAACATCTTTAGCCATCAGAGAAATGCAAATCAATTATGACTCTTAGATTCTACCTTTACCCATCAGGATGGTTAAGATTAAAAACTCAAATGACAGCACATGCTGGTGAAGATGTGGAGAATAGGGCACACTTCTCCACTACTGGTGGAAGTGCCATTATATACAACTACTCTGAAAATCAATTCTTGTGGTTCCTCTTAAAATTGGGAATAGTTCTACTCCAAAACCCAGCTATACCACTCCTGGGTATACACTCCAAATAGATTCCACTATATCACAAGGAAACATGCTCCACTGTGTTCATAGCAGCTAGGTGAAAACAACCCAGATATCCCTCAAGAAAATAATTTATAAAGAAAATGTGTGTCATTAATACAATGGGTAGTTTCATTTACACTACTGAGCTATTAAAATAAGGGCATCATTAAATCTGGAGGCAATGGATGGGACTATGAGATGTCCTGAGTGAGGTAACCAAGAACCCAAAGGGCATGCAAAGTACGTACTCAGTTATAATTAGTGGCTGTTGGCCATAACATAGAGGAAAGACACATTACAATCTACAGACCAACATAAAGGCGAGAGGGCGTAGGGATGATAAAAAAGACAGAGGGGAATAAAAAATGTGGATAGCTGGGCACAAAGGGTTGGGAGAGAGGGTGGAAATGGCCACCTTTTGTAGTCAGGCAGGACACCCAGTAGAGGGGTAAGGATGATAATCCACTCTCAAAACATTTG
Source organism: Mus musculus (assembly GCF_000001635.26). NCBI lineage: Eukaryota > Metazoa > Chordata > Mammalia > Rodentia > Muridae > Mus > Mus musculus. The sequence goes on from NC_000083.6 coordinate 54,787,883, forward strand.
ACCCAGAATTTGCCCTGCCTACAAGAAGTGGAAGAACAAAGATGGAGCAGAGACTGAGAGAATAGCCAACCAATGTCTGGCTCAACTTGAGATTCATCCCATGGGTAAGCAGTAATCCATGACACCATTAACAAAAATATGTTATGCTTACAGATAGGAGACTAGCATAAGTGTCTTTTGGTAGGATCTATCCAGCAGTTAATTCAAAGATAGAGAGACCCACAGTTTAAAGAGTTGGGGGTAGGATTAAGGGAGCTGGAAGACTACAGCTCCACAGGAAAACCATCAGAGTCAACTAACATGGACCCCTGGGAGCTCCCAGAAACTGAACTACCAAACAAAGTAAATATATTGTCTGGACCTAGCCTCCTGTCCCTCCTAATATTTGAAGTAGATTTGCAGCTTAGTCTTCATGTGGATACTCTAAAAACTGGAACAGAGTTGTCCTTTAATCTGTTGTCAGCCTGCAATCCTTTTCTTCTAACTAGTGTCTTGTCTGGCCTAAGAGCATGAGAATGTACCCCTTCCTGCAGTGATTTTATATGCCAGTGTGTCTAGTTACCCAGGAAGAGCTTCTCCCTCTTCAGAGTAGAAAAGAAGAGGAGCATGGGAGGAGACAAGATTGCAGTAGGGACATAAAGTGAATAAATATATAAATTAATGGAGAAAAAACAATGATTCAAAGACTACTTTATCTACCAGCATTGTTGGACACCTCTAGAGATTTCCCTGGTTCTTATATCCTAGAATAAATAAACTAGATAGAGACATGTGGATAGTAGCAATCAAAGTTGGAGAATATATGCATACATATTCATATATATGATTATATATAAAAATATTATATATACATATATGTATTGTATTAACTTTATCAGAATTTTCTACAATCTGATTTGATCACATTCTCATCTGCTCTCTTTAACTCCTCCCACATTCATACCCTTTCATTACTCAGCCATCTTTGTAATATCTTCTTTATTTATAAAACACACCAAGTCCTATATTTGCTGCCCATAAATGCTTTGTTGTGTGGTGTTCCACATGAAAATTATAGAACACACCCTTACCCAGTCACTGTCAATTTCAAATAACTACTCAGCTAATGGTGGGCATTTATGTGTACCCTCCATCTCCATGCTTGGATTTTTTTCCTTGATAGGTTTTGAGCGGTTCTTGTGTATACTGTCAACACATCAGAGAGTTCATACGTGCAAGTGCCCTGCTGTTGAGGTAAACAATATTTTGTTGTAATCATCCAGCACCTCTGGCCTTTTCAGGATTTCCGACTCCTTTTTTTCCATGATCATTCAACCTTGGGTGTAGAGGGTATGATATAGATATTCCATCTAGGGAATATATGAGTATCTATGTTAATCTTTATCTACTGCAAAAAGAAGCTTTGTTGATGATTGTTGACCAATCTATCAAAAATAAGATAATAAGTAATAAGTAATTAGTATTAGTTATTAGTTGTTTTAATATGATGTTCATTTAGAAAATGATAGTAGGGGGTTCTTTGGGCCCTATAACATATCTATCCATGGAGAAAAGAGTTAGAAAATGAGAGGGATCAGAGTAAAAATTTATAAGCTAAATGGCAAATCTTTGAAAAAGGTAGGAATTTCTTAGTCATACTTTTCTATTTTTCTAATAAAATACCCAAGGAATGCAACTTAATGGATAAAGTGTTTATTTTTGGTCCAAAGTCTAAGAGTATATAATTCACTGAATCTACAGTTGAGAAGCAGAGGGCCATGATTTTTCCTCTTCAGCTCATTTTCTACTGCTTATGTAGTCCAAGACAGAAGCTCAAAAGATGTTCAGGATAAATCTTCACATATAGAGCCAGAGGTTGTTCTGACATTTGATTAAATACGTGAATGTTGGAGGATAAAACTGTAAATGAAAACTGGCTGTTTGAGATATATTTTGAATTGCTCTTAAGCTTCTATTCTTGTTTTTTTGTTGTTGTTGTTCTTTTTGTTTTTTTGTAAGCAAATCTGTGCCCTAGGGTGTTGGAATTCCCCTACATTCCTTCAAGGATGCACTGTCCTCAGTAGCATCTGCAAAGCACAGGCATATACATAGTTAAGGTGATTGATCAGGACAGATCACAACAGAGGATTTGCCCCTATAATAGCAATGTGAAGGTCAGGATAGTAGCTGACTTTGTACTTCTGAAGCATGCAGTCTTCCTTCTGTCTTACACAGTTGTTTTACAAATGAATGGCTTCCTGAGCTTTGTATGGTGGCTGAAGGTTACACCACCAAATAAGAAACCAGACTAATGATGCAGACAGGCAGTGTTCTTCCTTTTACAATAAACCATCTGATGTGGACTCAAAGTGATTACTAAGAGAATTAAATAAACTATTAGTTCTTGTATTAACAAATATTTATTGACCACCTACGATATGCTATCTTTTCTTGCTTCAAGACACTGATACGCACAGTCAAAAAACAAAAACAAACAAACAAACAAAAAACCAAGGTTATTACCATACCAAATCACCATCCAGTCATACCCTACCATAGAGGATAGTATGTAGTCTGAATAAACAATAAGAGTTCAGGGACAAAGACATGAATATAAGCATTTAATAGAAAGGGTTCAATACTAAATTCACAATAACATGAAGAGTATATTGAAACTTGGAGTGTTGTTGTTGTATTTTCATTGTTTTGTTTTGTTCTTAAAAACAAACTGTTTTAGCATGAACCTTTTGATACTTCTTGATACTGTGAGAGAAAACCTAGATATAATATAAGATAAAATCTGTAGATAATAGAACATTTGGTCAAATTTTCCCAGATGGAGTAGGATATATTAGAAAAACTTGAGTAGACAATTGCATGGAGGTGAAATGGATTCATAAAAGTCAGACTCCAGACACACTAGGACTGTAGTATATTAGAATGTAAAGTTGCCAATACATATTGAAAGTCTCTGATGGTGATAGGAAATGTATTTTTACAATTCTTTCAAGTCTCATAATGCCTTGGTATGCAATTCTGGTCTGAATTTATGCAAACTGAGGAACTTATTTTCATTTTTTAGGTCTCAATTGATGCAGTCTCAATAATGAAAAAATAAGAATGAAGAACACAAAAGAGAAGTAAAAAATTCAGAATCTACAAATTTTGACTCTGACAATGCATTCATCTACGGGCAGAAACCATGAAGGAAAGAGACAGGAATTGGTTTTTTGAAAGTGGTAGGTGGAAGAAAAGAAAAATACTACAATACTACCAGTCAATAACTCTGTATTCATTAAAGCTGCCCTGTAGCAATGAAGATTAAACAATATCAAACAAACAATGCACAGAATTTGTCCTTAGTCGATTTCCCTGACAAACACACTCACTAAGAAGAGTGAAAGAAAGTGCAGCAACCGGAATCCACTTGAAGTAAAGTCAAAAGCACGATGCAGAGGACCATGAAATAATGAAAAGGATAGCAAGATCTATGTTCGGTTTGTTAATCACATTTCTATAGGGGTTAAAAGTCAAATGTGCACTACATTGCACCATTATTGATGTGAGTAATATACAAGGGTATATACTGTGATAACATATAAGGAACCAAAGAAAAAAGAAGCAGAAATAATGCACAGGTAACAAAGAGAACCTCCTGTTTCACCAGCTATTGTCTAGAACAGACACGGATTAAATGTGCCTGTTAAAAGACAGAGTACAGAATAGAGGAAACAAGATTCAGCTATTCATGAAATTCAGAAGACCCGCTCTTGATGTGATAATAAAAGTAGGTTGAAAATCAAAAGCTATAGGAAGAAATGCACCATGTCAACTAATGAATGTGAGGGAGAAGAAATGCTAAAAATGCATCGAATTTAAAAAAGATATAATGTAGCATGACATTGTGAATATATTATACAGCACTGCCTTCTAAACTAGAAAGTAGTAAATTTTAGCTATCAGAACTGTATCTCAAAAATAATAAAATCATTCATAAATGACTAGGTACTTTGTGCTATTCCATCCATGATGCAAACCTCATTGATTGGAGCTATACTTACTGCTTTGAGTTTCAAAGCTACCCATAGCTCTCTTAATATAGCTTCCTATTACCCAGAATACACTGCCAAGTTTCTCTCTTTTATGATATAATACACTGTAATTTAGAAAATAATCATGGGAACCAAGTTATAGGTGGCTAGTTAGAGAACGGCTGCTGTAAGAGAAGCCTTTCACTCTGCAGTAGAAGCAATGAAAACAAAATGAATGAGAGTATATTCTACCAAAGCCACTTTTCAAGATGATTATTCTGAACCCAGTGTCTGGTGAGAGTTACAGGTATTCCCTTCCTATCCTTATATTGCTTTTGGTGTTCTTTGTCAAGTATACCACTTCCTGCAACAGCCACATAGAATTTTTAATCTGAAAAAAATTTCAAGAGCTCTGAATACAAGAAACAGGATTGTTAACTTGTTTTGATAAAAGAAAAATATTTAAATCCTATATGAAACACACACACACACACACACACACACACACACACACACACTCACACACACACACACACACACACACACACACACACACACACACATACACACACACACAAAGCTTTCCTTCCTTCTCTGGACATGCATATATGTCTAGTGGGAATTCTGTCATATTATCACAGAAACCAAACATCAAACATTTAGAGAAAGAAGGAAATATTTGGTTTAACATTTTCACTTCCAGACAAAGAAAATGATATAAAAAATTCAAAATTTTCAAGATCGTAAAATGAATTAATTTTTAAAATTTGGTTCCTGTCAAATTTTATTAAAAGCTGGTAGGCACACTTGTTTTTAATCTATCAGTGATTCGGTGTAATAAATTATTAGTTATTTAATATATTTATTGGTATCTTTGTTTATATCATTTTTTTTGTCAGACTGTAGTCTTTGCTAACTGAGACCATATTTTTTCTCAATCAGGGTACTTCTGTCTACATTGTCTAAGTAGGAATATGGAATCAACTGATTCTCAGTGGAGGCTGAATACGGGCATGAATGATGTAGGCATTACGACATTGCAGGGTTCATTCTGAAAAGAAAATGTAATAACTTATTTTCCATGATCATAAATGTATTGTAAAAATACTTGCAATGGCTTGTGAGTATCCTTTTCATTCTCACTTTAAAGGAAGTGAATACATCTTTGTGTCTATAATCTTCAGTAAATAATCATGAGCACTCTTACAGATAAACTTGTGCCTATTGGATATACCCACCGCACTATTCAAATTTCCCACAGTACCACATTCATTTTTTCTGGCCACAGATCCTTCAGATGCCAGAACTATGCCATCCTTTATTCTTGACACTCCCCTACCCCCACCCCACCCCCGGTACAAACAAGAGAGGGTAAAAAATTCCTTACTTCAAGGTTGGTTGGTTAGAGAAGATATACATTAAGATTAATAATATAAGTAATGGCTGGAAAGATGGCCCAGTAGGTAAATTCACTTGACCAGCAAGACTGGAGGAAGTGGTGAGTGTATAAAAGGACAATTTCTTTTGAAATCACTATATACAATTTATGAAATACATATTTTATTCCCAGAATTATAGCTTTCTAAAAGGCTTCAGCTACTTATCACACAAGTTAGAAAAACACTGCAGGCAGACACAATGCAGCTTTTGTTTTGTGTTTCTGGTTAGTATAAAGAGATCATTGCATTAAATAAGTGTGAATAGTATTAGACTAAACACATATAATTAGGTTTCAGGTGTCACCATGCAGAGTTACACAGAGTACAGCAGGATGGCTGGGTTATTAGTGGCCTGATATGTATTACAATCTCACTGTGCACTCTGAGAGCTGGGCTCTGTGTCATATTCTTCTGGATCTATGGGCTGCGCTTTCATCTCTTTTAAATCTTCATTTCTAGATTTCTGTCTTGATTAAATATGCTAGCAGGAAATGTCTTTTTCCATCTTATCTGATTCCAAATAACTCTGGTCGTTCATGTGGAAAGAACAAAGCTTCCAAAGAAGACACATTATATTCATCATCTGAATCGTTGCACTAAATATTTTGAGAGAAATGCCAGACTTTTAAGTCAATCGATTTTACACAATGATAATATGTATCAGGACTCATAAAAATCAGAAAACATTCTATGCTCCTTAGAAAGTTAACCTCATGAGAAAAATATCTGATTCTGATACCACGTTCTGCCTCTGATAAACTGGAGATGGTCAATCACTTTGGTTTTATTTGCTGGGCAGTTAGGTGAGTTTGTGCTTTGTTTTTAATTAGAAAAACTTGTTATTTTTAGTGAATTATCATGAAAGATTCTCTAGTCACTACAGATTTAGTTCCCCTAGAAACCATCATAGGATCCCTGGTCTCAGTATAGAAGAAATGCCACAGTTTTCATTTGAGATTTTAGTAAAGAAAACTCTTCATTTTTATATGATGGATATGATGATACTAAAGCTCTAAGGAAGAAGTTTTTAGTTGAGGTGATTGAGTTTTTATAGTGAATCCTGTAAAGAATATTCAACTGACATAGCTGACAAGCCTGGTAAGATAGGTTCCATACTCCTATGCAGTATAGAAACCATTTTCTTATATATATATATTGTTTTATTTTGTTTTTATACAGATGAATGCAAAATTACTAAGGCCAGTTTTCTTGATTATACTAGTTCCCTAATATTTAAGAGATGAAAACAGTAGGCAAATATACTGTTTTCCATTCACACACCCATAGATATTAGAATTAATGCATAACACAAGTTAGACAACATATAAGATGATTCCTGGACCTCTTTACAAACTTGATCTGCCTTCCTATAACAGTGCTCTGATAGTATGACCATGTCTTGGGAGACAGTAACTCTTTGCATATGAATAAATGCTAATCCTAGGCCCCAATAAATGACCAGTATCCACATTGTAATGAGAAGTTTAATAGATGCTTCAAAAATTATCATCAATTTCAGGGAATATTCCTCAATGGTCATGACTTGTTTAGGATGTATGAGGCCCTAGATCCAATTACCATGGACATTTATTTTATCGAATGGTTATTTCATACATGTTGAGGCAAACTAAAGTGAGTCATACAGCTAAGACCATTAAGAAATTGAGAATGCTACTTATTAAGTTTTAAAAAAGTTTAGTAAACATTTTGTCAACTATAGACCAGTATGTTTTTTAGGGACTTGGGGAAGATAGATTCTTTCCCAAGGAAGATTGATGCAGGCTCCTTAAAACAAAATTTTGCTTCATTAGGTAGAGACCATAAAGGAAAGGAGGGTTTGATTTTATTTAGTTTAACTTTTACTTGCTGCTATTAGATATAGTAGTAGACACAGGTGCCTTGATTTCAACTAGACATATGATATTATCTCTGTAAGAATCCACAGTAGTGTAATAATGTGTCCAATGTACTGATAAGTTCTGTGATGCTGAACATTAACACAAGCTTCAACAGTCACCTGCTACCTGACTCTTTTCCTCTCAGGTCTTTTTCCTTACTTGAACCTGCTAGTTCCTTCTTATTTCTGTGTTCATATGACTAGTTTCTTTTGTTTCTAATACAAAATTTGCCTTATTTGGAGCATTAAAATGTTATGAATTAGTTGAAGTTAATTATCCAATCACCCGACTTTGCTGGAGAAGTTTACATCCTGGTGTTTACCCAGCTTTCATTCATCTCTCAAGGTTCAGAGTCTCAGTAAGACTTGTCAAAGAGAATAATGTTGTCTATCAAGTCTATCGTAATTTTTGTCAGTCTGCCTGCCTTCTATCTTTGCAAGTTTTCTGCTCTACATTTGACAGTGGCAGTGAATGATGGTATCCCACTAAGAGAAATGTTCTGACATGGGCATTGTGTACTGGGAAGAAGTGAAAAAAAAAGAATATCATTGTTTTAACATTTCAATATCATATGAGACTAAAACTTATCAAGTGTTCTCTCTCTCTCTCTCTCTCTCTCTCTCTCTCTCTCTCTGTGTGTGTGTGTGTGTGTGTGTGTGTGTGTGTGTGTGTGTGTGTGTTCAGTATCTGCTAAAGGGTCACATCAACTCAATATAATGCATTAATGCATTCTCTAGATCAATCTTAAAGAACAAAGATTCTACTATGCCAGGATGGTACTTGGGTATCACAAAAATGAAGCATTTTCATGTTCAGTAATTAAGATTAGTATTTTGTATTCAAGGCACTCTATTAAGCACACACACACAAACACACACACACACACACACACACACACACACACACTCTACAGACAGACAGAAACACAGAGAAAGAGTGAGAGAGGTGGGGGAAAAAGAATACTTGATAAGCTTTAAGATTTAAAATAACAAAATATTTCTCAGTATTTGCAATAAACAACTACTGGGTAAATTAAAACAAGGAATAGAAAGGTTATTAAATAACTTTTCAGGTTGTATATTCTTTCCCTTTACATTACCATTCAGATGTATTATGCTGACCTATTAGTAGCATGAATCATGAACTTGTTGTCTATAGTTAGGCAATAGGCTTAAGAATGGGACAAAGTACAATATCCAAATAGAGAAGGATCATCCTTGGAAATTACTGTTGCCATGTCATTCAGGTACTAAGGCATCTGGCTACCACACCATCAAAACACTAACTCTACATGGGAAACAAAATGAAGACCATTGGAGTAGACTTAAAATTTGACATTTGTGTGGACTTAAATTATAACATCTGTTGCTTTTTAAAACGTTTTTAAAATTTATTTATATTCCAGTTGTTGCCCAATTTGCTAGTGCCCCCCCCACCCCCACAGTTCCTAATCCCATTCCTCCTCTCCCTTGCCTCTGAGAGAGTGTTTCCCCCTAACAGGCCTTCTCCTTCCCTGGGGCCTCAAGTCTCTCCAGGATTAAGCAAATTGAATCTTCTTCCACTGAAGCCAGACCAGGAAGACCACTGCTAAGTGTGTACCATGGGCTTTGTATCGATACGGGTATGTTCCAGGTTGGCAGCTCAGTCTCTGGGAGATCCCTGGGGTCTGGGTTAGTTGAGACTGCTGGCTTTCCTATGGGGTCAGCCTCTCCTTCAACTTCTTCAATCCTTTCCCCAATTCAACCATAGGCATCACTGACTTCAGTCCAATGGTTGGGTGTATGTACCTGCATCTCTTTCAGATAGCTGCTGGTAGTACTTCTCAGAGACAGCTATGCCTGGCTCCCTTCTATAAGCACATCATAGCATCAGCAAAAGTAGCAGGTCTTGGAGCCTTCCCCGACCCCCCAGTGAGATGGATCCCAAGTTGAGTCAGTCATTGGAATGCCTTTCCTTCTATCTCGTATCGATTTTTGTCCATGCAGTACTTTTAGACAGGAACAATTCTGGGTCAGAAAGTTTGATTGTGGGTTAGCAACCCAGTCCCTCCACTTGAGGACCTGTCTATATACTGGGGTGGATTCTCCAAGTTTCTTCTCCATAATGTTGGGCATTTTGTCTATGCTCACCCCACATTGAGTCTTGAGAGACTCTTACTTCCCGGGTCTCTGGTACTGTATAGAGAGTTCCCCTTCTCTCCTTCCCCTGCGGCTGCTTATGTCTATTCATTCTCCTGGCCCTCTGGGCTTCTCTCCTGTTCATCTTCCATATCTGACTCTGTTCTCCTTTTCCTCTGTCCCTCTCCTCTTCCACCCAGATCCCTCCCCGCCTCCACCTTCTGTACTTTTTGGCTAATGTCCAGTTTTCAGTGAGTTCATACCTAATGCATGTAATTTGGGGTCTGAGTTACCTCATTCAGGATGATAGTTTCTAGTTCCATCCATTTGACTACAAAACTCATTATTTCCTCATTTTTAATAGCTGAACAATATTCCATTGTGTAAATGAACCACATTTTCTGTATCTATTCTTTTGGTGTGAGGTGTTATCTCAGGGTGGTTTTGATTTGCATTTCTCTGAAAACTAACGGCTGTGAACATTTCTTTAAGTTCTTCTTGGCCATTCAATATTTTTCTGTTATGAATTTTCTGTTTATCTCTGTATTCCATTTTTCAATTGGGGTATTTGGTTTTTTGGAGGTTAGCTTCTTGAGTTCTTTATATATTTTGGATATTAGCTCTCTGTTGGATTTAGGATTAGTGAAGCTTTCTCCCCAATCTGTAGGTTGCTGATTTGTCCTATTGAATGTAACTTTTGCCTTACAGAGCTTTGCAGTTTCATTTGGTCCCATTTATCAGTTGTTGATATTAGAGACTGAGCTGTTTGTATTCTGTTCAGGAAATTAGCCCCTGTGCCAATGACTTCGAGACTCTTTCCCAATTTCTTTTCTATTAGATTCAGTTTGTCAGGTTTTATGTTGAGGTCCTTGATCCACTTGGACTTGAGCTCTGTTCAGGGAGATAAATACAGTTCTATTTTCATTTGTCTACATACAGATTGCCAGTTAGACCAGCACCATTTATTGAAGATAAATTCTTTTATCCATTGTATGTTTTTGGCTTCTTTATCAAAGATGAAGTGTCCATAGATGCGTGGGTTTACTTCTGGGCCTTTGATTTTATTCAATTTATTGGCCTGTCTGTATCTGTATTAATACCATGCAGTTTGTATCACTATTGCGTTTTAGTACAGCTTGCATTCAGGGGTAGAGAGTCCCTCCAGGAGTTTCTTTGTTTTTGAGAATTATTTTGCCTATCTGTGGTTTTTGTTTTTCCTTATGAAGTTGAGAATTGCTCTTTCTATATTTGTGAAGAATCATGTTAGCATGTTGATGAGGATTACACTGAATCTGTTGCTTGCTTTTGGTAAAATGGACATTTTCCATATGCTAATTCTACCAATCCATAAGCATGGGAGATATTTCCATCTTTTGAGGTCTTCTTTAATTTTTTTCCAAGGACTTGAAGTTCTTGTCATACACATCTTTCATTTGCTTGGTAAGAGTTTCCCCGATGTTTGTTATACTATTTGTGGCTATTGTGAAGGGAACTGTTTCCCTAACTTCTTTCTCAGCCTCCTTATCATTTGTATAAAGGAAGGCTACTGATTTGTTTGAGTTAATTTTATATTCCACCACTCTGCTGAAGTTGTTTACTAGCTGTAGAAATTCTCTGGTGGAATTTTAGGGGTCTATTATGTATACTACATGTCATCTGCAAATAGTGATATTTCTTCCTTTACAATTTGCATCCCTGTGATCTCCTTTTGTTGTCTAATCACTCTAGGTAGAACTTTGAATACTATATTGAATCTCTAAAGAGTGGGCAAACTTGTCTTGTCCCTGAATTTAGTAAGACTGCTTCTAGTTTCTCTCCACTAATTTCATGAGAGCTACTGCTTTGCTATACATTATTTTTATTATGTTTAGTTATGTACCTTGAATTCGGGAATCTCTCCAAGTCTTTTAATATGAAGAGGTATTGTATTTTGTTGAATGCTTTTTCAGCATCTAATGAGAATGATCACATGGCTTTTTTCTTGTATTTTGTTACATAGTGTATGTCATTGATAGATTTTCATATCATTATACCATCCCTACATTACTGGGATGAAGCCTACTTGATCTAGGTGAATGATGGTTTTGATGTGTTCTTAAATTTGGTTTGTGAGAATTTTATTGAGTATTTTTACATTGATATTCAGAAGTGACGTTGCCCTGATGTTCTCTTTTTTGTTGGGTCTTTGTACGGTTTATGTATCAGAGTAACTTTGACTTTATAGAATGAATTAGGTAGGGTTCCTTCTGTTTCTAGTTTGTGGAACAGTTTGAGGAGTATTGGTATTAGCTCTTCCTTGAAGGTTTGCACTGAAACCATCTGTCCCTGGGCTGTTTTCAGTTGGGAGGTTTTTAATGACTGTTTCTCTTTCCTTAGGGGTTATAGGACTGTTTAGGTGAGGCTTGCTTCTGTAGCTCTTAATCACTTTTCTAAATCGTCCATCTTCATGGTGATCTCCCATTTTTCTTTATTGTTACTTCCATTTTTATATCTTGGACCGTCTTGTTAAGGATATCAAGCTACTGATCTGGCTCCAGTGAGGAAGCATACCAGAAGCACTTTTATTTATTTTTCTTAAAACTTTAAACTGTTTTGTGAAATCATTCAAATGTACTTAAAACTACAAAATGTTTATTATTAAAATGAAAACTTTTCTATCACATTTTATTACCAAACACACCTCTAAAACATGCATAGGAAATCATTTTTCCTCTTTGATCTGCTGTTAACTTTCTCAGTTCTGAACACTGTACATCTCTGGTCTCCTTTTGCTTTACAATACCATCATAGTCTGGAGAAAAATTGAATGACTCTAAGCTAATACAACCAGCATGTCATTTAATTGTGTTATACAGTACAGTAAAGAAAGTCATTAAGTGAAATATGTCAGATAATAGTTAGGACCTCAGCAAACACCTAATACATGCTACCCTTGATACTGCCACTAATCAGATGCTTGTTAGAATTATTTTTGTAGTTAACTGCATAGCAAATGAATACTTTTTTTGTAACAGCAGTGCCAAGATGGGTTCATTAAACACAATAAACACTAGTGCTTATGTTGACTTTTAGGGAAAAAAAACATATTTTAAAAATTGCAAACATAAGTTTCCTAACAACTTGTTTGTAAATAATTAATTGACTAGTCAACTCTCAACTTTCATAGCTTATCAGTTATAGGTGTGCACTTTATCATGTCACAATCTAGAGTGAGTTTTTCAAAAGTCATATCCCATTCTCCATTACCAGTTTTCATGCACATCAATACTGACAGTAATTATGCACTATAAATCTTTTAACACTGCATTTCCCTCTATTTCTAGTGAGAGAATGCTTATTATTTTCACCCACACAGTTTAACTCTGCTCCTAATTTTCACATTCTGTTTCATTAAAACACCTTTCACTTCATCTGATCCCTTCTATTGTGACATCCCTACCCTAGTAATTTTCCTTCTATGCTACATGGCCTTTTCTACCTTCAAAGCTGTAGCAAAGATGCTACCGTAGTATATTGTTCCCATGTCAACAGAACCATGCTGCAGGCCAAGCCTTGATTGGGAGATTTTTTTGAAAGCATAACGTTAGTTAAGTGACCTCCTAAGAAACATTACAGGGGAAAATAGATTTGAAAAAATGTAAACTTGAAATTGTCATTTCCTCACAGTTCTAAATGATTAAGCCACACAGATGTGTATGATGAAAACAGTTTTCTGTTGAAATATGGGAGATGGTTATTCTTTGTTCAGAACATCTAATCATTTTGACAAAAAGTCATTATATTATAATTTCATTATTCTGAATTGCCAGGAAACATTGCAAGTGTGCTCTCATCTCTTGTATTCTGAAATATCTTGAACTTTTTTTTCCCTTCCTGTGGCTCAGTTAGGAATGTTTATATTGTTTCCAAGCAAACAAAATGATGAATGAGAACAAACTTGGATTTATGCAATCTTCTGGTCAACACATCTACTTAAATCCTGGATCTGTACTTCACTCCCCAAGCCAAATCTCATCCTGCCTCCCTAGAGACCTGCTGACCCCATGCCTCAATCTCATGCCTGCTTGGATTCCAGCAATGTCAGAACCCTTGAGATCTGCCCTGTCCCCTCTAGAATCCATCTTCCTATGCAAACATATACCTTCAGTCCAGGATCTGCACTCCACTCCCCGAGTCACAAGCAAGAGTGCCTCCCTGGAGGCCTGAGGCCACCCTGAATAACTATGTGTCTTCTTCCATGGATGCCTGCTGCAACTAAAGGTAAAGAGCAGACTGCTATCATTAGGGACTGCCATCTCTACCTGCAGTCTCAGAGGCCTGCTACCTCAAGGACTACAAGGCCAGTCAATACCAGAGACAATTAGATGTCTAAAGGCCAGTACAATAACAAATTAACAAAAGCTGGGGTAATATGGGACAATTAGTCCCCATCTTCCCAACTACAGCAAGCCCTGGATATCCTAACTCACCTGAAGAGCAAGACAATGACATTGAATCACATCTTACAAAGATGATAGAGGTCTTTCAAGAAGAAAGAAAGAAGGAAAGAAAGAAAGAAAGAAAGAAAGAAAGAAAGAAAGAAAGGAAGGAAGGAAGGAAGGAAGGAAGGAAGGGGAAGGGAAGGAAGGAAGAAAGAAAGAAAGAAAGAAAGAAAGAAAGAAAGAAAGAAAGAATAAAAGGAAAATAGAATCAAACAGTTGAAGTAATTGAATAAAAGTGTTCAAGATCTGAAAATGGAAATATAAGCAATAAAGAAAACACAAATGGATGCAAGCCAGGAAACAGAAACCCTAGGAAAGAGAACAGGAACTACAGACATAAGTGTCACCAATAAAATACAAGAGATAGATAGAGAGAGAATCTCAGATGTAGAAGACATAATAATAAGAATTTGATGTATTAGTCAATGAAAATGCCAAATCTAAAAATTTTCTTACGTAAAAATCCTAGAAATTTGTGACACTATGAAAACAACAAACCTAAGAATAATAGGAATAAAAGAAGGAGAATTTTCCCAGATTAAAGGACCAGAAATATCTTCAACAAAATCATAGAATGAAATGTCCCTAACCTAAAGAAAGAGACGGCTATAATACAAGAAGCTTACAAAGCACCAATTATACCAGAATATAAAGTCCTTTTGCCACATAATAATCAAAACACTAATGGTATCGAGCAAAGGAAGAATATTAAAAGGTCCAAGGGAAAAAGGACAAGTAACAAATAAATGGAGGCTTATCAGAATTATACCTGACTTCTCAATAGAGACTCTAAAATCCAGAAGGGCCTGGGCAAATGCCTTGCAGACCCTACAGACCACACGTGTCAGCCCAGACTACTATAACCAGCAAAACTCACCATAGATGGAAAAAGAGAAAAATCCAAGATATTCCATGACAAAACCAACCTTAAACAATATCTTCCACTAATACAGCCCTACTGAGAATACTAGAAGGAAAATTCCAAGGCAAACAGGGTAACTACACCCAAGAAAACAAGAAGTGGTAATTTCACGGGAAATTACCACAAGAAGTGGTAATTTCACGGGAAAACCATAAGAAGAGAATCTCCTCTTTCTCTCTCTCTCTCTCTCTCTCTCTCTCTCTCTCTCTCTCTCTCTCTCTCTCTCTCTCAGACACATACACACAGACATACACACACACATACATTACCACCAATAACAACAACATCATCATCATCAAAATAACAGTAACTAATAATTATTGGTCATTATTATCTATCAATAATAATGGACTTAGTTCACCAATAAAATGACATAGCTCATAGAGTGGTTGTGTAAAAGGGACAAATCATTCTGTTGTATACAAGAAATACATTTCAGAAACAAAGATAGACACCACCCCAGAGTAAGGGGATGAGAAGGTGGTTTCCAAATAAATGGATCTTAGAAACAAGCTGGAGTAGCCACACTACTATCTAATAATATATACTTTCAGCCAAAAGTAGTATAAAGAGATGGGAAAGGACACTTTATATTCATCATAGGAAAAATCCCTCGTGATGAAGTCTTAATTCTGAACATCTGTTCTCAAAATGTATGGGCACCCACATTTATAACACAAACACTAAAGCTTAAAACAGTACTGGTATAGCAACAGACAAGTAGACCAATGGAACACAATTGAAGACCCGAAGATGAACCCTCACACCTATGGTCACTTGATCTTTGAAAAGGGAGGTAAAACCACCCAGTGGAAAAAAGACAGCATTTTCAACAAATGGTGCTGGCACAACTGGTGGTTATCATGTAGAAGAATGTGAATTGATCTATTCCTATCTCCTTGTACTAAGGTCATATCCAAGTGGATTAAGGAACTCCACATAAAACCAGAGACACTGAAACTTATAGAGGAGAAAGTAGGGAAAAGCCTCAAAGATATGGGTACAGGGGAAAAGTTCCTGAATAGAACAGCAATGGCTTGTGCCATAAGATCGAGAATCGATAAATGGGACCTCATAAAGTTGCAAAGCTTCTGCAAGACAAAAGACACTGTCAACAAGACAAAAAGATCACCAACAGATTGGGAAAGGATCTTTACCTATCTTAAATCAGATAGGGGACTAATATCCAATATATATAAAGAACTCAAGAAGGTGGGCTCCAGAAAATCAAATAACCCCATTAAAAAATGGGGCTCAGAGCTGAACAAAGAATTCTCACCTGAGGAATACCGAATGGCAGAGAAGCACCTGAAAAAAATGCTCAACATCCTTAATCATCAGAGAAATGCATGTCAAAACAACCCTGAGATTCTACCTCACACCAGTCAGAATGGCTAAGATCAAAAATTCAGGTGACAGCAGATGCTGGAGAGGATGTGGAGAAAGAGGAACACTCCCCCATTGTTGGTGGGATTGCAAGCTTGTACAACTACTCTGGAAATCAGTCTGGTGGTTCCTCAGAAAATTGGACATAGTACTACCGTAGGATCCTGAAATACCTCTCTTGGGCATATATCCAGAAGAGGTCCCAACCGGTAAGAAGGACACATGCTCCACTATGTTCATAGCAGCCTTATTTATAATAGCCAGAAGCTGGAAAGAACCCAGATGCCCCTCAACAGAAGAATGGAGTAATACTCAGCAATTAAAAAGAATGAATTTATGAAATTCCTAGGCAAATGGATGGACCTGGAGGGCATCATCCTGAGTGAGGTAACCCAATCACAAAGGAACTCACATAATATGTACTCATTGATAAGTGGATATTAGTTCAGAAACTTGGGATACCCAAGATATAAGATACAATTTGCTAAACTCATGAAATTCAAGAAGAATGAAGACCAAAGTGTGGACACTTTGCCCCTTCTTAGAATTGGGAACAAAACACCCATGGAAGGAGTTACAGAGACAAAGTTTGGAGCTGTGACAAAAGGATGGACCATCTAGAGACTGCCATATCCGGGGATCCATCCCATATTCAGCTTCCAAAAGCTGACACCATTGCACAAACCAGCAAGATTTTGCTGGAAGGACCTAGATAGAGCTCTCTCTTTTGAGACTATTCTGGGGCCTAGCAAACACAGAAGTGGATGGTCACAGTCAGCTATTGGATGGATCACAGGGCCCCCAGTGGAGGAGCTAGTGAAAGTACCCAAGGAACTAAAGGGAACTGCAACCCTATAGGTGGAACAACATTATGAACTAACCAGTGCCCCTGAGCTCTTGACTCTAGTTGCATATGTATCCAAAGATGGCCTAGTGGGCCATCACTGGAAAGAGAGGCCCATTTGACTTGCAAACTTTATATGCCCCAGTACAGGGGAATGCCAGGGCCAAAAAGTGGGAGTGGGTGGGTAGGGAATGGTGGGGGGGAGGGTATGGGGGACTTTTGGGATAGCATTGGAAATGTAAATGAGGAAAATACCTAATAAAAATATTAAAAAAGAAAAAAACACCTTGAACCCAATACTTTAATAGTAGAAGACTTCACCTCACTCTAATTAGTTAACAGATCATTGTAACAGAAACTAAACATTAATAATGAAATTAACAGAGGTTATGAATCAAATGGTCTTAACTGATTTTACAGAACATTTCACCCAAACACAAAAGAATACACTTACTTCTCAGCAACTCATGGTACCTTCTCCAAAATTAACCATGTACGTGGTCACAAAATAAGCCTCAGAAGATATGAGAAGATTGCAATAACTCCTTGCATCTTATCAAATCATCATGGATTAAAGCTGGACTTCAACAACAAAAGAAAGAACAGAAAGCCTACAAATTGAACAACTCTCTACTCCAAGACCATCAGTGTTCAGAGCACCAATTCAAATATATATGTAGTTAAAAACAGAACTACATTTAGTGACATTATAAAAATTATTGCCTCTTCTTTCCTTATCCAAAGTAAATATTCATTTATGGATTGTTTATTGTAACTCAAACCACCAAATTGAACAGTAGTTTTTAAAATATCAAACATTTAAACAAAAATAATCTAAAGGCCTTCTAATTTGATATACCCTGAGGAATAATGGCAGAAAAATATTACCAATTTTTGTAACTATAGTGCTTATAAGTCTATTACTGGAACAGCAGAACATAGGTTTATTAACAGAACAAATCTTGTAGCTCATGACACACACTAGTCTACTACATTAGCTAAAATTTTCAGTCTGATTTTCCCTATGTTTTATGGTATGATGGTGTGTGTTGCAAAGTGTGCCGGTTGTGTGTTAAGATCTAAGTATGCAATGAGATCATTTGATCAAACAAGCATGATGGAATACTGATGGAAGTACCTTTAATTAATTATATGTTTGATTTTGAATTAATTTTTAGACATTGTTTGTTCAGAAACTGTGTACACATTTCAAATATTTTACGATCCCCACACTCAATTCTATTATCCCACATGGAGTCATGACCCATTGTTTAAGAAACTGACCCTTATGGAAGGAGTTACAGAGACAAAGTTTGGAGCTGAGATGAAAGGATGGACCATGTAGAGACTGCCATATCCAGGGATCCACCCCATAATCAGCTTCCAAATGCTGACACCATTGCATACACTAGCAAGATTTTATCGAAAGGACCCAGATGTAGCTGTCTCTTGTGAGACTATGCCGGGGCCTAGCAAAAACAGAAGTGGATGCTCACAGTCAGCTAATGGATGGATCACAGGGCTCCCATTGGAGGAGCTAGAGAAAGTACCCAAGGAGCTAAAGGGATCTGCAACCCTATAGGTGGAACAACATTATGAACTAACCAGTACCCCGGAGCTCTTGACTCTAGCTGCATATGTATCAAAAGATGGCCTAGTCGGCCATCACTGGAAAGAGAGGCCCATTGGACATGCAAACTTTATATGCCCCAGTACAGGGGAACGCCAGGGCCAAAAAGGGGAAGTGGGTGGGTAGGGGAGTTGGGGTTGGTGGGTATGGGGGACTTTTGGTATAGCATTGGAAATGTAAATGAGCTAAATACCTAATAAAAAATGGAAAAAAAAATAAAAAAAAAAGAAACTGACCCTTAGAAATTTGTTCAATGTTGCTTTGGTTTAGGTTTAAAATCAGTGAGAATTTTCACAAACCAATTTATAAAGATGGCCAGGTGCATCTCCTAAACTTTTGGAAACTAAGGTTAGGGGCATTCTTCTAGGTAACAAACCATGAACAGACAAACTATACACTAAAGCCAAAGTACAGTATGGATTGCAGAAGTAGGAATATCGTTTACAAACATGGATAACTTTGGGAACAAAAATGCTGATTGCCATATACCTTAATTTGCTATGAACCCATTTGTGTTTACCTACATACACTTGATAGTTAGTCCTCATGTTGAAAATGTTCCAAATAACACCATATACATTATGTACATAACTGTTTTTGTCCCTCTGTTCCATGCTATATGATTCTGTTAGTGTTTATTGCTATTACATAATAATGTTTAGAATCTGTAATTATACTTCATTTCTTAGGGAAGGAAATTTACATTTTGAGGTATGTCAGGATAACCCTGTTGTAAAGACACATTTCTTGATAACTTGTGATATGCACATGTACATTCTGAATTCATCTGATGTCAAATCAACAAGAAGGTCATCATCAGACTATATATCATAACACATGAGATCCTCCACTTAACACAGACTGGAGCAAACACGCTGGCGTTCTCCATAATCCCACTGACTCTGCCTGTGATTGCACTGCCTGCCTGTCTTGGTTGTGAGCAAAAGACCAGAAAAGAGGCTACACCCATGCTAGCTCATTCCTCTCCTTTCCATGTCACTGCTCTCCCACCTTCAAATTTGTAAACAAGCTTAACTAAATCTGCATAGATAGTTATTTTTGCTTACATTTCTGCTTCCAAACTGGGCTTAGAGTAGACCACTGTACCAATGAAAGTTGGAGTCTAAAACAATTAAGCATTAAGGCTCTGAATTTCCAGTTGAGCTGATGAATTAATTCCTCTAAATATTTTGGGGTAGATTCTTAAGTCATAGTTTTCCACCCCTCAGTTTTAATCAGATCTCTTTTATCTCATTTACTGTCAGTCTAATAGGATGCTTAGAATTAGAGTAGTCCTTCACTAGATATAAATTAGAAGAGGCTCAGCTGACTTAGCCTTGTATTTCCCTTGAAACCACCACTAATCAAATATAAGTTCACCTTCACTACCTCTTAAAATAAAACCTACATTAATTATTGATAAACTTCTCCCTCGCGGTGGTTGGAATGGTGTGGGCTAAAACCATGATGTTGCTTCTCTAACGTTCAGATGCAATGATCGAGCTAACCATCTACAAGTTTCCTAGAAGATGGTTGAATCCAGATGTGTAAGTACATACAGGACTCTAAATACATTAAAGGTTTGTTTTTTTATACTATACTAATGATCACAGAAAAGGTCTTGTCCATACTAGGCAAATATTCTCTCATTGAAGTATATTATCATTTCTATTTATTCTGAGATAGTAGCACCCATATCAGTCAGGAACTCATCATTCTCCTGCCTCAGCTTCTGAATAACTGTGATAAAATTCATTTATTACTATGCATGGTGTTACACAAAACATTTATTTCTAAGATTGATTTTTCTGCTGTTTGGTTTATTTCTTCACAATGACCTTCTTGGGATTTGCTTGAGTCTTGGAGCAAATCATATTTTCTATGCCATACTGGTCTTCTCCTGGGGCACTATCACCCACAATCTGGTGTTAATAAATATTAAATCTGTTTTAAATTTAAAGGCTGCTGTTGTCTTCAGGTGTCTGCTGGGAATTGCTTCCAGAACCATCATTAGCTGTAGACTTATGCAAATCAACCAACTTCTCTGCAACAGCTCAAGTAATTATTAAATGCTACAGTTTATATTTTCATATTATTTCACTAGCTAGAGAAATTTATTATTCACTTATTTTTCATTATAAGAATGGTTATCTAATTAAGAAAAACAGCCGGTTTGAACCTGCACCTAGAACAGACTTGTGGCACTAGCTCTGTACCCACTCCTACAACACCCACACAAAGCCTGACTGCCCCAGGTGCTCTGAAACACTGAGACCCAGAGGAAGCTCGACTCCCAGGTGATCTAACCCAATTAGAATCACAGGGATGCGGGAACCACCACCCAGCCAGTGGCACGGTTTCTTTCCAGCATGAACTTGCACCCAGAGCAGACCTGGCGTGCTGGATTTACACTTCTACAACACCAAGAGGGAGCCTGACTCCCAGGAACACAGGATCACAGGTGCTCTGACATGCCTAGGAGCACAGGGTCACAGAGGATGCTCAACTCCCAAGAGATAAGAAAAAACAATGATCACTGGAGCTCTGACACACTCAAGATCACAGTTGAGGCCACAACATCTAACACTCAGCAAAACTGAACCCTCACAGCAACCAGGGAAACAGAAACCCCTGCTCAGTCAGAGACACGGGTTCTTTTCAGCTTGCCCCTGTGCTCAGAGCAAATCCGGGCTCTGGCTCTCCACCCACTCTTACAAAACCCAGAGAAAGTTTGACTCCGAGGAACTCTGACACAACAGAATCTCAGGAGCAAGGATCACAGAGACAGATGGACTCCAAGGAGTTATGACACAAGGATCACAGGAGGGACTGGTTCCAGTCAGAAGCAGAAATGACAGGTAACAAGAGAGATAACCAGATGGCAAGAGGCAAGCATAAGAACATAAGCAACAGAAACCAAGGCACATGGCATCATCAGAACCCAGTTTTCCCACAACAGCAAGTCCTGGATTCCCCAACAAACAGGTAAAGGAAGATTTGGATTTAAAATCATATCTCAAAATGATGATAGAAGACTTTAAGAAGGACATAAATAACTCCCTTAAAGAAATAAATGAGAACACAGGTAAACAGGTAGAAATCCTTAAAGAGGAAACACAAAAGTCCCTTAAAGAATTACAGGACACCACAACCAAACAGGTGAAGGAATTGAACAAAACCATACAGAATCTAAAAATAAAAATAGAAACAATAATGAAATCACAAATGGAGACAACCCTGGAGATAGAAAACCTAGGAAGGAGTTCATGAGTCATAGATACAAGAATTAACAACAGAATAAAAAGAGATACCATAGAAAACATTGATCTAACAGTCAAAGTAAATGCAAACTGCAAAAAGCTCCTAACTCAAAACATCCAGGAAATTGAGGACACAATGAGAAGACCAAACCTAAGGATAATAGGTATAGAAGAGAGTGAAGATTCCCAACTTAAAGGGCCAGTTAGTATCTTCAACAAAATTATAGAAGAAAAGTTCCCTAAGCTAAAGAAAGAGATGCCTATAAACATACAAAAAGCCTACAGAATTCCAAATATGTTGGACCTGAAAACACATTCCTAATATCACACAATAGTCAAACACCAAATGCACAAAAAAAAAGAAAGAATATTAAAAGCAGTAAGGGAAAAATGTCAAGTAACATATGAAGACAGACCTATCAAATTTACACCAGACTTCTCACCAGAGACTATGAAAGCTAGAAGATCCTGGGCAGATGTCATACAATGCCAGCCCTGGCTACCATAACCATCAAAACTCTCAATTACCATAGATGGAGAAATTAAGATATTCCATGACAAAACAAAATTTATGCAATATCGTTCCACATATCCAGTCCTAGTGAGAGTGTCCTTTGCCTTAAAGTAACTTTGCAATTTTATGAGGTTCCATTTGTCGATTGTTGATCTTAGAGTATAAGCCATTGATACCTGTTCAGGAAATTGTCCCCTTTGCCCACGTGTTTGAGGCTCTTACCTACTGTCTCTTCTATTTGTTTCAGTGTATCTGGTTTAATGTGGAGGTACTTGATCCACTTGGACTTGATTTTTGTTCAAGGGGATAAGAATGTATTGATTTGCATTGTTCTATATTTACAAAACCAGTTGAATCAGCACAATTTATTGAAAATGCTGTCATTTTTCCACTGGATGGTTTTAGCTCCTTTGACAAATATTAAGTGACCATAGCTGTGTGGGTTTATTTTTGTGTCTTCACTTCTATTCCATTGATCTACCTGCCTGTATCTGTACCAATATCATGCAGGATTTTGTTTGTTTGTTTGTTTGTTTTTAAATTACTACTGATCTCTAGTACAGCTTAAGTTCAGGGATAGTGTTTTCCTTCCGAAGTTGTGTTATTGTTAAGAATAGATTTTTGCTATCCTAGGTTTTTTATTATTCTAAATGAATTTGCAAATTGCTCTTTCTAACTCTGAAGAACTGAGTTGGAATTTTGATGGGGACTGCATTGAATCTGTAGCTTGCTTTGAGCATTATGGCCTTTTTTTTTTTTTTTTTTTTTTTTTTTTTTTACTATAATAGTCCTGATAATCCATGATCATGGGATATCTCTCCATCTTCTGAGTTCTTTTTCAATTTAATTCTTCAGAGACTTGAAGTCTAGTCATACAGGTCTATCACGTACTTTGATAGATTCATACTAAGGTATTTTATATTATTTGTGTTTATTATGAAGGATGTCATTTCCCTAATTTATTTCTCAGGTCATTTATCCTTTGAGTAAAGGAGGGTGTATCGGCTAGTTTTGTGTCAACTTGACACAGCTGGAGTTATCACAGAGAAAGGAGCTTCAGTTGAGGAAATGTCTCCATAAGATTTAACTGTAAGGCATTTTCTCAATTAGTGATCAAGGGGGAGGGCTCCTTGTGGGTGGGACCATCTCTGGGCTGGTAGTCTTGGTTCTATAAGAGAGCAGACTGAGCAAGCCAGGGGAGGCAAGCCAGTAAAGAACATCTCTCCATGGCCTCTGCAACAGCTCCTGCTTCCTGACCTGCTTGAGTTCCAGTCCTGACTTTCTTTGGTGATGAACAGCAGTATGGAAGTATAAGCCAAATAAACCCTTTCCTCCCCAACTTGCTTCTTGGTCATGATGTTTGTGCAGGAATAGAAACCCTGACTAAGACAGAGGACTACTGATTTGTTTGAGTTAATTTTATATCCAGCCACTTTGCTGAAGTTTTTTATCTGCTGAATGAGTTCTCTGGTTGACTATTTCAGGTCACTTAAGAACACTATCATATAATCTGCAAATAGTGGTATTTTGACTTCTTTCTTTCCTTTGGTGTCAGCTTAGGTGTTGCTTCATAGAATGAATTCCTTTCCAATTTAGATCCCTTTGAACTCCTTTTGTTGTCTAATTGCTCTGGCTAGAACTTCCTTTACTATATTGAATAGGTAGGGATAGAGTTGGAAGCCTTGCCTAGTCCCTGATTTTAGTGGGATTGCTTCAAGTCTCTCTTCATTTAGTTTGATGTTGGCTACTGGTTTGCTGTATACTACTTTACTGTGTTTAGTTATGTGCTTTAAATTCTTGATTATGCCAGGACTTTTACAATTAAGTTGGGTTGAATTTTGTCAAATGCTTTTTTAACATCTAATGAGATGATCATGTGTTATTTTTTCTTTTGAGTTTGTTCATATAGTGGATTAAATTGATGTATTTCCATATGTAGATCTATCCCTACATCACTGTGATGAAGCCAACTTGATCATGTGCATGATCTTTTTGATATGTTCCTGGATTTGGATTGTGAGAATTTTATTGAGTATTTTTGCATGAATATTCATAAGGAAAATTGTTCTGAAGTTCTTTTCATTTGTTGGGTCTTTGCATGGTTTTGGTATCAGCTTAGATGTTGCTTCATAGATCAAATTAGGTAGCGTTGTTTATGTTTCTCTTTTGCGAGTATTGGTATTATACTCTCTTTTGAAGAGTATTGGTATTAGATCGTTGAAGGTCAGATAGAATTCTGCATTGAACCCATCTGGTCCTGGGCTTTTCTGCTTGGGAGACATGTAATAACCAATTCTATTTCTTTAGGTGTTATGAGATTGTTTAGATGGTTTATCTGATCCTGATTTAACTTTGGTATTTGATATCTGTCTAGAAAATTGTACATTTTATTCAGATTTTTCCAGTTTTGTTGAATATATGCTGTTGTAATAGAATATGATGATTTTTTTTGAAATTCCTGGATTTCCATTGTTATGTCTCCCTTTTCATTTCTGATTTTTAAAATTTGTATACTGTCTCTGTGCCCACTGGTTATTCTGGCTAAGGGTTTATCTATCTCGTTGATTTTCTCAAAGAACCCACTCCTGGTTTTGGTGATTCTTTGTGTAGTTCTTTTTGTTTCTATTTGGTTGATTTCAGCCCTGAATTTGTTTATTTCCTGTCATCTATTCCTCTTGTGTGTATTTCCTTCTTTTTGTTCTAGACCTGTGAGATGTGCTCTAAACCTGCTAGGGTGTGCTCTTCTGTTTCTTTATGGAGGCACTCAGAGCTATGAGTTTGCCTTTCAGCACTGCTTTCATTGTGTCCCATAATTTTGGGTATGCTGTAGCTTCATTTTCATTAAATTCTAAAAAGTCTTTAAGTTCTTTCTTTCTTAGTTTCTCTCTCTCTCTCTCTCTCTCTCCCTCTCTCTCTCTCTCTCTCTCTCTCTCTCTCTCTCTCTCTCTCTCCCTTCCTTCCTTGACTAAGTTATCATTGAGTAGAGTGTTGTTCAGCTTCCATATATATGTGGGTTTTCTGTTGTTTTTGTTGTTATTAAAGACCAGCCTTAGTCTGTGGTGAATTGATAGTATGCATGGGATTATTTCAGTCTTCTTGTATCTGTTGCGGTCTGTTTTGTGACCAACTTTATGGCCAGTTTTGGAGAAGGTACCATGAGATGCTGAGAAGAAGGTATATTCTTTTGTTTTATGGTGGAATGTTCTGTAGAAATCTGATAAATCCATTTGGTTCATAGCTTCTGTTAGCTTCACTGTGTCTCTGTTTAGTTTCTCTTTTCATGATCTGCCCATTGTTAAGAGTGGGGTGTTAAAGTCTCCCGCTATTTTTGTGTGAAGTTCAATATGTAATTTGATATTTAGGAATGCTTTTCGTTTTTCAAATGTGGGTACCCTTGGTTTGGGGGCACAGATGTTCAGAACTGAGAAACCTTCTTGGTAGAGTTTTTCTTTGATGAGTATGGAGTGTACTTCTATTCTTTTTTGATAACTTTTGGTTGAAAGTAAATTTTATTTGATATTAGAATGGTAACTCAAGCTTGTTTCTTGAGACCATTTGCTTGGAAATTTTTTTTCAGCCTTCAACTCTGAGGTAGTATCTGTCTTTGTCACTGAATTGTATTTCCTTTTTGCACCAAAAGACTGTGTTCTATTTACATATCAAGTCTGTTAGTCTATGTCTTTTATTTTGTTATTTTTTTAATTAGATATTTCCTTCATTTACATTTCAAATGCTATCGCCTTTGAAAGTCCCCTCTACCCTCCCCCTGCCCTGCTCCTCAACCCACCTATTTCAGCTTCCTGGCCCTGGCATTCCCCTGTACTCAGGCATATAATCTTCGAAAGACCAAGGGCCTCTCATCCCATTGATGACCAACTAGGCCATCCTCTGCTACATATGCAACTAGAGACACAAGCTCTGGGGGGGAAGGGGTGCTGGTTAGTTCATATTGTTGTTCCTCCTATAGGGTTGCAGACCCCATTAGCTCCTTGGGTACTTTCTCTATCTCCTTCATTGGGGGCCCTGTGTTCCATCCAATAGATGACTATGAGTATCTACTTCTATATTTGCCAGGCACTGGCATAGCCTCACACAAGAAAGCTATATCAGGGTCCTGTCAGTAAAATCTTGCTGGCATAGGCAATAGTGTCTGGGTTTGGTGGTTGTTTATGGGATGGATCCCTGGGTGGGGCAGTCTCTGGATGTTCCTTCCTTCTATCTCAGCTCTGAACTTTATCTCTATAACTCCTTTCAAGGGTATTTTGCTCCCATTCTAAGAAGGAAAGAAGTATCCACACTTTAGTCTATTTCTTTTAATTTGGGAATTGGATTCATTGATGACAAGAGATATTAGAGACCAGTGGTTGCTACTTCCTGTTATTTTTGTTGTTAGAGGTAGAATTATGTTTGTGTGGCTATCTTTTGTCTTTGTAAGAAAATTAATTTCTTGCTTTTTTTTGAATGCCATTTCTTTCCTTGTGTTGATCATTTCCATCTTTTATCTTTGTCAGACTTGATTGGCAGAAACATATTGTTTAAATTTGTTTTTGTCATGGAATATCTTGGTTTCTCCATCTAGGATAATTGAGTGTTTTGCTGGATATATATGCCTGGCCTGCTATTTTTGTTCCCTTATAGTCTGTATGGCATCTGCTTACAATCTTCTGGATTTTAGTGTCTCTGTTGAGATGTCTGGTGTAATTCTGATAGGTCTATCTTTATATGGTACTTAACCATTTTCCCTTATCACTTTTAATATTCTTTTATCTGAGAACTTGGTGTTTTGATTAATATGTGATGGAGGGCAGTTTCTTCTCTGGTTCAATCTATTTGTGGTTCTGCAGTCTTATTGTATGTTTATGGGTATCTCTTTCTTTAGCTTAAGGTATTTTTCTTCTATGATTTTGTTGAAAATATTTACTGGTCCTTTGAGTTGGAAATCTTTGCTTTCTTTTATATCTATTATTCTTAGGTTTGTTCTTTTCATTATATTCTGGATTTCCTGGTTCTTTTGGGTTAGGAGCTTTTTGCATTTTGCATTTTTTGACTGTTGTGTTTATGTTTTCTATGGTATCTTCTACACCTGAGATTCTTCTAGCTCTTGTATTCTGTTGGTGATGCTTGCATCTATGACTACTGATCTCTTTCCTAGGTTTTCTATCTCAAGGGTTGTCTCTGTTTGTGATTTCTTTATTGCTTCTATTTCTATTTTTAGATCCTGGATCATTTTATTCAATTCCTTTACCTGTTTGGTTCTGTTTTCCTTTATTTCTTTAAAGGATTTTTGTGTTTCCTCCTTAAGGCTTTTACCAGTTCACCTGTGTTCTTCTGTATTTATTTAAGGGAGTTATTTATGTCCTTCTTAAGGTCCTCTATCATCATCATGAGATGTGATTCTAGATCAGAATCTTTCTTTTCAGGTGTGTTGGGGTATCCAAAGCTAGCTGTGGTGAGAGAACTGGGTTCTGTTGATGCCAAGCAAACTTGGCTTCTCTTTCTTATGTTCTTGTGCTTGCATCTTGCCTTCTGGTTATCTCTCATGTTAGCTGGTCTTGTTCTTTGACTAGAGATGGTCTTACCCATGAGCTTGTGGTCCTGTGAGCTTGGGTGTGTTGGTTCTCCTGGGGGACAAGTTATCACATGTTGGAATTGGGGTGTGGAGAGCTATGGCACAGTGTCAGCTCCTGGGTACAAATGGTAACTAGAAGGATCTTGTCCATGGCTTCACTGAGGTTCCTGGCTCCTCAGTGCCCTGGGAATGTGTCGAATGGGCCAGTTATTGGGGCAGTAGTGGTGGTCTCACGGGTGAGCCTAGGTGAATCAGCACTCCAGGTGAACTATTTCTCTCCAGGCAGGATTGGAGTGCAGAGAGCTGTGGCACAGGGTCAGCTCCCAGGAATCAATGGAAACCACAAGCCTCAAAGACTTAACAGCTCTGTTGCCTCTTCCCTTTCCACTCAATACTGTGCTTCCTCATTTTTGTAAACCTATCAAGACCAATTTGTACTGCCCAAACATTATTTACTGTGCAATCTTCCACTGAAGTACAATCAATGTTCCAGGGGACTTTATTCTTACAGAAACTGTCTCTTCATATCCCAGCAGCTACCAATTCCTAAAAGCCCAACTATTGATGGGACTTTATTCTAAGTCCTGTCTGCATTCTGGATTTGGTTCTGCTTGAGCTTTCCTGGGTCTGTAAATGTTTAAGACTCTGACAAGTCTTAGCTTACCAGGGATGCCTCACCCCCAGCCCTGAACAATGCGGAGCTGAAGGTCAATGCAAAAGCAAGAGGAATTTATAATTCAACATGCTGGTGTAATCCTCCTGTACCAAAAGAAGAGGCAGTGATCCTGGGAGGTCCATTTGACATTTTTTTTTATAGTTTCCAGGGGCAGAATATATCAGCAACTAGGAACAATATGATTGGCAGAACAGTATGCCATTTAAACTGATTGGTCTTTAGGAAATGAGGTAGTATGGGCTTAGCCTCTCCTTCAGGTCTATGTGCTCTCTGACCTTTCTCTTCCAGAAAGTGGGGGCTGCCTGGTGGAATTTTCCAACAGCTGTGAGCTGACCTCTTTATTCCACCTTTTCTTTGTTTATGATTCAATCCTGAAACTATTGCTGGTATTCTGATAGCACATAGTCCTGGTCTTCTGTATTTAATTCTTTGTATCTCTGCTTTAAGATCATTAGCTGTACTATACTTATACACTCATTAACAAAAGTGACCAAGTAGTTCAAAATGCAGGGGCCTAAAGTCAAGAATAGCAGGAGAACAATTAGGGGTCATAACAGGTGGATATGAGGGTGTTTAACCAAGGGGAAGAGTTAAACCAAGACCTGAACCAGCCAGCCCTGACTCTGTTCTCTCTCTCTCTCTCTCTCTCTCTCTCTCTCTCTCTCTCTCTCTCTCTCCTGCTTGGCTATCTCTTCTCTCATCTTGGCCTTTGAATCTGTAACAACTCCAGAATGGTCTATATAAAAGCAGCACTCTTCAACTAAGGCAGCACATAGCCCTCCTTGCTGGAGAAAAAGTTAAGTCTAATCCCCTCTTATTCTTTAGTATTATTTCTGATAATGAAGTCATTGATTCTTTAAGGTGACTGATGGAAGTTTCTATTCTCTCTGTATCTAAATAAATGACTTCCCTCAGATAGTAAGACCAAATCAGAGGTCTTGGAGGCTGCCCTGGCCTCTCCCAACCTCAACAGAAAGGAGACAGTGAGTTCTGTAACAGATTTGATGGATGGGTACATATGATGGGGGAACAAACCAAAATCTGAAGGTACCACCAGGTGGTCATGATCAAGGTCGAGTGATCTTGAGCTTGAACAGATTATCCATCTTCTGTACTATCCAGCAGGGGTCTCTTGGAAGTGGGGCATCTACAGGTTTCACATGGAAATCCTGCACCCAGGCCAAAATACTGCTCACCTTGAGGGCTGTGGGTGTAGCTAGCAGTGGCAGGAAGGGTCCCTTCCACCAGGGTTCCAGCAACTTTGCCCAATGCCTCCTTACATAGATCCAGTCATCAGTCTGGAAGTGGTGAAGTGTCTCTCTGGAATCCAGGAAGAATTTAAGGTAGTCATTTTGGGCTGAATATCATGTGGTATTGACAGAATGGCTTGTATCCTCAAGAAGAGGTTCCTATCAGTGAGTTGGGATACCTCCAGTACCTCCAGGGAGGACCCAGTGGACACCAAGGGAGTTGCGGTATCAAGCAGGATCTCAAAAGGGGTCAGGTTAAAATGGTAGGAGGTGTTCCAGGCTTAGAACAGGGCCAAGGGATGGAGTACCACCCAGTCTGAGCCAGTCTCCAAGGTCAATTTACTCAAGGTAAATTTATTTATTCTCTCTACCTTTTATGAGCTTTAGGGATGGTACACACAATGTAGTTTCCAATTACTTCCCAATGTTTCTGCCAATCCCTGACTCACCTTAGAGACAAAAGCAAGATCACTGTCAGATCCAATTACCTTGGGTACTCTGAATCTCTGGAAAATCTTCTAATATCTTCTTAGCTACCAAGGTAGCTGTTTATTGCTTGGTGAATAAAGCCTCAACCCATCCAGAGAAAGTATCTACAAACACTATAAGGTATTTGTATCCATATTTACCTGGCTTAACATCTGTAAAATTGACCTACCAATATACTCTAGGCCATTCTTCCCTAGGTCTTTTGCCCTGTTTACTCTTGGCCACATAAGCATTCACCTGCTGACATACTTTACACTGTTGTACTATATCTCTGGCCCAAAATATGAAGTCTTTTATATATACTTTAGATCCCTTAACTGCTTGGACAAGATTTCTATCCTCTAAATAAGTTCACCTGTGCATTTGACCTAGTAAGTCTTTTGCTTGCTTTCTGGGGAGTATAGTTTTTTTCTTTTTGTGTGTACCACTGCCCTTCCTTCTCTAAGTAATAGTTGGTAGATTGGCTAACAATCTGAGTCCTTTCTTCTTCAGTATATTCTAAGTGAAGCCATCCCTTAGTCCAGTCCCATTTCCCAGCAGGTGTCTCTTGCAGGTACATAACCAGGATAGGCTCCTGCCTAGCCACTTTTCCAGAAACTAGATCTGGCTGGTTATTGCCCCGAGCCACTGAGTCTCTTCGCTTCTGATGATGTCCTAGGCAATGAATAACACTTAGAGTTGCTGACTTCATCAGGGCATACAAGAGATCCAAGATTTCCTGTTTGTTTGTTTGTTTGTTTTTTATTTCTTTTCATTCTGATGTAAGCAGTACTCTCTCTTGGTATATATCCCCATGGATGTGGGCTGTGACAAAGGCATACCTGCTATCTGTGTAGATGTTGATCTTTTTGCCTGGCCCCAGGTCCAAGGCTTTGGTCAGAGCTTTCAGCTCTGCCTTTTGGCCTGTTGTTTCAGGAGGATGCAGTTCTTCTCAGATCACCTGGCACCTGTCTACAATCGCAACCACCGCCTTATGTTGTTCTTCCACCAGGTAGCTGCTACCATCAGTAAACCAGTTGCCTTGGCATTGGGGAGCAGCTGATCCAACAGATCCTTCAGCCATCCCTGGTCCTCAGCTAGAATCTGCTGGCAATCATGAACTGGAGGGTCGAGGTTGGGGTCAGTAACAGAGTGACCACGTTGAGGGCCACTGGTAACATAAAGGTTACCCAATATGAACTGAGCAACAGAGGCTGATAATGAATCATTCGGGCATTGGTCAGCCATTGATCCTGGGACTGGAGAACAATGCTTTCCAAGGCATGGGGAGTTGTCACAGTCAGGTTCTGCCCCAGAGTCAATTTATCAGTAATTTTAACTAGAACTGCCACCCTGGGCATGGAATGAGCACCTCTTTGGCTATCCTCCTATTCTTAGTCACATAAAGGTGGAAAGGTTTACTGGCATCATCAGGCAGTTCTAGAGCAGGGACCACTAGCAGAGCCTGCTTAATTGCACTAAAAGTCTATTGCTCTTCTTACCCAATGGAAGGGCTGTCCATTTTTAGTCAGGGGGTGGGGGGCAGCCAATTCAGCAAACCCTGGGATCCACAACTGGCCAGCCCAGCCAAGCCCAGGAATTCCTGTACCTGTTTGGGGTTCTGCAAGATGATGTCCTTTCCAGCACTGGAGAGTCAGCATTGGCTGTATTTCAGCAGGTAACCCAAATAACTGATGTTTCTGTGGCAGATTTGGGCCTTCTTGGCTGAGGCTCTGTATCACAATCCTCCCAGCTACCCCAAAAGGTGTTTAGTCCGCACTAGACAGTCCTCCTTAGTCTTGGGTCTCAGGTTTCTTCACAGCCAGGAGGGGAATATTCCAAGCTGATTGACACTTCCACAGGATCCCTTGTTCTAGGAGTGTGGTAATATGGTGCCTGATTCCATCCTGGACCTCCTTCAACATTAGATATTAGTGCACAGACACAAGGGAGGCTTGGGCTCCTGAGCTCCACACGGATAGGGGGCTGGTTGGTGGCCCTTCCCATCCCTGCCATCTCAGCCCAGGCCTGAGGAAAGGCCTCAAGCCACTAGTCTAAGTTCTGAAATGCCATGTCTGAGGTCTCAAACAACTTGTATTCATCCTCTACCCTGAGAGTCAGGACGTGGAGTGGTTTTCCCTGTTATGGTAGACTTTATCAGCAACCTGCTCTAAATCCCTCAATGGTTTAATCCTGTAGTCCCTCTAGCCTCTGAATCTTTTTCCTGATATCTCTATTAGCTTGGTCTATAAAAGCCATAGTCACAGTAACTTTCTTTGCGCTCCTTGCTCCTGGGGTCATAGGGTGTATACTTATGGAGTGTCTCCATGAGCTTCTCTAGAAAGGCTGTGGGTGACTCATCTGGTCCCTGTCTAACCTCACGTACCTTGGTCAAATGTGTGGGTCATTGTGTGGCCCTCATGAGACCTACCAATAGAATCTGGCAGCAGACCTTCTGATGCTCCTTACCTTCTGCAATATTAAAGTCCCAGTCAGGTGTAGTCAGATGAAGCCCACTGTCAACAACAACCTGGTCAATCTATGGTGCCCCTGTGTCAGAGGGGGCATTCTTTCTAGATTCCTGCATTATAAATAAAACAGTCTCAAAGAGATTAACCAGCCCCTTGGAAAAGACGGGTGGGGGTATTGGGCCTTGAAGTTGTACAAGTCAGTCAAAGAGAAGAGCCAATATTGTATAGCCTGATTGCCCTTTACTAGAGGCCCATATGCCCTCAGCAGGAAAGCCAATGTAGTATTACAGGAGGTGGCTCTCAGATTTCGGAGCCCTATGGCTGGACTGGAAAGTTGGGAGTCTCGTCCTGCTCCTCCTCCCATTAAAAGTGGGATTCAATGGCCCAGGTCCTATATGGGCTGAGGATCCTGAGACGAGTGCTGGCACTGGTTTGTCCATGGTGGCAAGGGTAGGGGGATATGGAGTAGGAGGGTCTTGGTCCGCTGATGAACGGTCTTGGAGAATTGACTTCTTCTCAGGTAAGGATCCCTCCTCTCCCACTTTCTTCTTCCTGATGGCCAGAACCTGTGAGATAGGTCTTGGGAAAAAAGCTTTTATCCATTAATTGGGGGTGGGGGGGGTGCTCACTAGATTCTTCCAGATAAATTATATAGGGCACTTGGTCTGAGTGTCTGAGGGATCCTGGCCTAAAGACTCTTTCCTCTACTGCTTTAATCACCTGTAACTCAAAGGTCCCTACAGGTGGCCACCCTACTCTGAAAGTGAGCCATTCAGAGGAACAAAGGGAACTTGCTATTCTCTTTTCCTAACTCCCCTCCAGTGTTAACTAGGATGTTTAACAGGGTAGATTCAGTTTGTGCAATGTCTAAAAATGTCATCAGTTCAAGTCTAAGAAAATAGAATAATATAGCCAAGACCAACAAACACAGAGAAAGACAATCAACACAGTTTGTCTTGTTGTTACAGACTGTTCATCCCTTCCAAGTATCTAGAGCAGAGTTGCTTGGCCGGCTCCAGCCACATTGAGACAAACCAGGTGCCCCTGCTAGTACAGCAGAAAACAGATAAACCAGGTTATAGCAAGACTTGGCTCCTACCTATACTATCTTGCTGTTTCCAAAAGGAGTGGAGTCCACTTGGCTCCCTCCAGGGGGGCCCTGAAGTGTCCTCCAGGGGGCCCTGAAGTGTCCTCCAGGCCCCCTGTGGATACCAAGAATCATAATTGACCCAGGTAAAGTATTTCTATGGAGCTACTTATTCCTTTTAATGCTCAAATAGGGAGTGGTGAGTGGTAGAACTTAGAGGAAGGAAAGGGGGACATTCTGTAGTTATATTTTGATTTCATAAAAATATAAGTAAAAATCAATGTGTTGTTTTAAATAAATTACACTTAAAAGAAAGAAAAAGTTTCTTTCATTTTTAAGTACCTATTATTAAAAATAGAAACTTAACATGGCAGATACAGTGTTTTTAAATGATAGTAAATAGTTAGTTTCAAAATGACAAATGGAAACTACAGATGTAGCTCAGTACTGGATAACTCGGTACATCAAAATTGTTTGCTTCCCTACAAACACCAAAGGAAGAACAGAAAGGAAAAGAAGGATGGGAGATAATATTATCTATGTTTTTTTCCCTTCAGTGAATAAATCACTCTGGAGTTTAGCAGCATATTAATCATGGTACTCCACAGGACTAAAAAAGGAAGAGGTATGATCTACCTGGATTAGTCCTGTGGATATTGGAGAATCCTGATCTAATGAGTTGGATAAGATAAGCTTGAGTTAGCACATAGTGCATTTTTGAGTTTGTGTTTTGATCTGATGCTGTTGAAGTCTGAGTTAGATCATAAAATAGTGTTGGTACAGACAGTGTCTAGATAAACCCTGAAGGAAGTCATCTGGCTGCAGCTCGATTTAAGTTTTCTAACTTCAAAACTGAAACTGGGCTACTCTTATCTCTTCCCTATAGCCTCTGTGGTCTTAAATATTTAACTAGTTTCATGCAAATGAAAATATTAATTATAGATGCTTGTAAAGTATGATCTTCATCAGTTTTATTTTTGCATAGCTCCAACAAAAGAACAAGCTTAGGCTCAATTATAAATCCTACTGCTATTACTGACTTGGATGCTCCTTCTGAACTATAATTCACTATTTATTTAAAAGATGTTTCTTTCTCATCTCTAGTTTTAAAAAAAAGTAAAAGTGGTCTGTATAGAGGATAATGTTAAGTTACAGATGCTTAAGAATGGTTTTGAAAAACCCTCCAGTTTGTGTGTGTGTGTGTGTGTGTGTGTATGTGTAGTATATTATTGAAAATAAATTAAATCCAATGAATGAGGGTCATTTTTATTAGATTCAACAGATATAAAATTACTATAAACTACTCAAATAACTACAACTTTCTATAGTGCGTTTTGCTGCTGAGCATATCTGAAAATGGCAAGAGTCTGGCCTTTGCAGCAAGACATTGACCACATGAGTAGCACAACACTCAGGTAGATCTAGAAGTAGACAACTGCAATATAAAGGCTCATGTTATTTATTCCTATGCAAAGTTCATGTAATTGATAGTACTGAGGCTATCACAGAGAAGCCAATGTTCACCTGTGGGTTGCAAACACTTTGGCTTTTGACTGACCCTTTCAGAGGAGTCACCTAAGACCACTGGAAAACAAAAACATGTATTCTGTCATAAATAACAGTTAGAAAAATCACTATTATGAAGTAGCAACAAAAATAATTTTATGGCTAGGGTTTGCCTAAACATAAGGAGCTGTGTTAAGTGGTCACAGTATTAGGAAGGTTGAACCACTGTCTACATATTATGCTCAGATTTTGTCCCCTGTATTTTACCAAGATCTCTGAAAGCAGATTTAGAGTTTGACTAAGTCTTGTGGCAGAAAGTATTATAAATATACTCACATAGGTCTTTCAAAGGATATAAAGACTTGGAATAACTTGGAATATCTAATGCAGGTTTGTTTTGTTACATATAATGACTACAGAAGCACCCTGCATTTATGGTGTCAGTTTGTGGATCAAGCATGGGAGACAGGTTTGAGGATAATTAAGTATAATTTAATGTTTTATCTTTATAGGTCTCTCTAGACACAGCTGAAAGGAAAACTTTCAAAAAGAATGCTACCTTTCAGAGTCTGTGATATCAAGATAAACAGCTGAAAGAAATGCCTTTTTAGTTTGAGTAGCACTTAATAACTCTTAGGGCTGGAAAAATTATTCAAAAGTTAAGTTCACCATTTTAATTGTCTACCCTATTCCAAATGAAACTCTAAAATGGAAATTTATCTGTGTTATGACTATGATATCTTCTCAGTGGCTAAAGAAAAGTGTTACTTTTCCTATACTATCAACCAAATCCCTAGGGTCAGGTTTTGGAAGGGTACAGTGAGTGCCATTGCAGCAGATGAAAAGCAGCAAATCCATCTGAGTCCTATCTGCAGTTGCACCCCAAGCCCTCTTCCATGTTGTTGGCACCCATATGTGCATAGATAAAACATAAGGTTTCCCTTTGCTTCACGTGTTTGAATATAGAGTTCAGCACAGGGAAGATGTGAATGAACAGAGGTGGGGAGTGGAAACAAGAGGGACAGAAACAGAGACAGAGACAGACACACAAGGATAAAAAAACAGAGAGAGGAGGAAAGAGACACAGACACAGTCACTCAGAGAGACACAGAGAGAGACAGAGGTATTTTTAAAATCACAACAGAAAAACAGCTGCTTGACATTATATTCTCAGATGATAATTGCTCCCTCAGCACTCTGTGAAAGGCATGTGAAAGTGTGTAAGATGAAGGTTTCAAACAGTATCCTCTGGTGTTGCAGGATACTGCTCTCTGCAATAGCTTGCCACAGATGATGGCTAATTAACAACCTGCAAACCAGTTCTTCCTAAATCTAACAGAGCATCCATAAATAACTTTTCACTTTTCTTAGTAGAGTGAAGAACTTTTGAAAATTCTTCTGTTAAGACTCCTTTGTAGAGTTCATAAGATTTTTTAAACTTTTAAAATTTAAATGGTGTGCATTTCCTCAAGAGACTAGCATACCACATCAATCCAGAGCTCAGAGGCATGGATGCCATGTACAGACACTGTCCTAGAACAGTCTGGTCTGTAATGCACATAGTTCATAGACTTTTTTGCTCTGATATTGACTAATTTCTCTTTTCTCTGCTCATTTTACATCTGATGATCTGAGTTGACAATGTAGATAAGGTGTGCATTTCTACATTCTAGAAACTCCCACTTTATTCTCATGGCTCAGAGGTCATACTTCCCACCCATGTCCCAAGCTGATGGATCTGCTTGCCCAACAACATTTACCGTCGTGTTTTGACCATGATTTTATATAACCCATTCTCATTTTTCCTAGAAAAATAGCTTTTGTCCTGTAATCTTAGTCAGTAATCCAGGTTTCTTAGCTCAGAGTGTATAGGTTTTTAACTAATCATGTGTTCAGAGACTTTAGCTGTGTCTATTTTACTACCCATAGTTAGGTCTGTTAAATGATTTTTATTTTTAAAACTTTCAGGGAAATCTGATCATAGGGTAAACATGTCTAATATAAACAAAGCATCTTTATGCTTAAGCATTGCAACCTGTCATCAAAACCACTACAATTACTGAAGTGAAATGAGAAATTGTAAGTCACTGCTCAGGGATAATATGCTCAGGGCATCTGGTCAGCTTGTGTGTGAATGGCCTGGGATGCTGCTTCCATAGATGGATTATCCACATTATTTGTATATAGAGACCTTTTACAGCCTTGGAAATCCTGTCTTTTATAGTATTTAAGAAACAGATTGTTTACAACCTTGACGTAAAGGCTGCACAGCATACAGCCCTGGAGACTCCCCCCATCTAATTGCTGTTACAGATCCAAGACCTATACCTACACATGTCACCTGCACTTTAACAGCCTTATTATTGGTTTGGGGTTTTTTCCATGAGCTTGTGCTATCCTGTATATAGTTTCCCTTTATTGTTACTAATTTAGTTTTCCAAACATTTTGAGAGTCATTTTACCCATGTTATTTTCCATGCACTGGAAAATGACAGGAAATAAGCCTCACCAATACAGATGCTTATACTTGCAGCCAACCATCAGACTGAGCATGGGGACCCCAAAGGAGGAGTTAGGAGGAGGACTGAAGGAGCTGAAGGGATTTGCAACCTCAGAGGAAGAACAAAAATTTAAAAAAAATGAAAAAGATCCGCCAAAACTCCCAGGGACTATGCCACAAACCAAGGTGTATACATGGAGGGACCCATGGCTCTACTTGCATATGTAACAGAGAAGTGCCTTATCTGGCATCAATGGGAGGGGAGGCCCTTGGTCCTGTGGAGGATGGATGTCCCAGTGTAGGGGAATACTAGGGCCCTGAGGAGGGAGTGTGTGAGTGGGTGTAGGAGCACCTTCATAGAAGCAGGGAGGAGGGAGGATGGGATGGGGGGTTTGTGGAGAGGAAACAGGAAAGGCAGATAACATTTGAAATAAAAATAAATAAAATAACCAATGAAAAAGAAAATGGACAATATAAAGGAACTAGCTGGATAAGGAGGCTGAACAAAGGAAGAAAGGGAGAGGAGATGGAAGAAGAGAGGAAGGAAGCCAGAAGAGGAGAAGAAGTGTAGGAGTGAGGAACAGGGGGAGGGAATGCAGTGATAGAAAGAGGAGTGGGGCAGAGTGGGGTGTAGGAGAGAAAAGGGATGAGGAGAGGTAAAGTCTGGTTTCACACAGTTGATCCTTATGACCCACCTCTAGTGGAATGCTGGCCACTGCTATAATCTGTTTCATCAGCAGAAGAATATCATAGGTTTAAAGTATATAAAGAATAAGGTTCCCTTTTGTGGGGAAAATATATTCTGGAGACCATTTGAGAAACCTCTCCCCCTTTAAAAGGAACTATTCATTATTCGTGAAAATTATATTTTGCTGGCAATATTTTTCAGACAGCTAACACCAAGCAGCAGAGAAGGTTATCAAGTACAAGGTTCTCAGGACACCCAGGGAAGTCAACAGAGAGTTCTGGCTTTTTGGGGAGAATTCAAGATTATTCCACATACAGGAACACAGGCATGCATGTGCAGATCACCTCTTTCTAAACAACTTGTAGCTGAGAGACATGATCTGAGGCACTCATTCTTTATTCTTGTCTTTACAGCATTAAATATATTAAAATTGAGATAGGTTCTAGAAGGTAGAAAAATCCCAGAGTTCAACAGTGTATAGTAAGCTTATAGGAGCTTCTTTTGGGTCCTTGTAGGATGTATGCCTGTAGTGCAGAGGTTCTGTGAGCAGTGACATATTTTGGGTCAAACAAACTTTTCACAGGGATAACGTATCAGATATTTATGTTAGTTCACAACAGTAGCAATGAAAATAATTTTAAGGTTTGGGATCACCAAACATGAGGAATATTAAAAGGTCAAAACATTAGGAAAAGAAGATTGAGAACTACAGGTGTACTATATTCTATTGCTTCTGGGTGGTAATGAAGTGAGATTTGGAAGAGCAGAAAAGCACAGCATCTCATATTATCCTGACAAATGCTCAAAAGACCCGAAATCTTCTTCCTCCAGAGAAGGCATGTAAAAAGGAAAATGCTATATTTGATTAGGTATTTTTAGCAAAAAGTATCTATGTGTACTTTTTCTAATGTATTAGGATTATAGAAATGTGTATGTCAAGTACTAAAGTCAAAAAAGCCCACGATAAATTCTTCTTTAAAAAGAATTATAATCTCATGTAAACTACTACCTACTAAAGAGCAAGTCAAGTGCATTAAACACAAAGAAGGAACAGAAGGACCATGTGTGTCTGATCTGTTCTATCAATTTGCTTTGAATAAAGTTGCCTTGATATTCAAAAAAATGTGTATTGCCATTTTTCAATTCTTTGAAACCTGCAGACAGTACACTAGTAGCACAATCAGGTTGGCAGACCTCTGTTAGAAGCTTTGTACTCTCCCAAGACCATCACGCTAGCTTTATTTTGAAGCAACCTAAAATTGGAACATGATAGCTAAACTTAAATGGTATATGCCTCCGTTCTTAGCACTGGGAGCCAAAATGGGAATATGTCATGAGTTTAAAACCAACTATATAGTGAGAAACTCTATGGTTTAACAAAATAAAGCTTAAAACAATAAATTCTCTAAAATATAGATGGTGATCCAGGCAGTGGTGACATGTACCTTTAATCCTAGCACTCAGAAACCAGAAGCAGGAGGATCTCTGAGTTTGAAGCTAGCCTGGTCTACAAAGCAAGTTCCAGGAAAATCGGGGCTGTTATACAAAGAAATCCTTTTACGAAAAACCAATAAACAAATGGATAGATAGATGATAGGTAGGTAGATAGATAGATAGGTAGATAGATAGATAGGTAGATAGATAGATAGATAGATAGAGAGAGAGAGAGAGAGAGAGATAGAGAGAGAGATAGATAGAAATGTGGATGATGGATATACCAGGAAAATTATCAAAATGGACTGCATATAACAAATCAAATTGGAGATTTAGTTTAAAATTTGGGTTTTCAAATTATCTTTATAGAAACCACAGTCTCTAAGCTCAAGATTAAGAGTCCAGGAAGTTACAGAATTTTTATCTTTTTCCAAGTCATTCATTCATCCTGGAGCAGATTGACTTACTTGGGTGACGAAGGTCAGCCTATGTAATTGTGTCACTGGTGGCCAAGGACTTGGCAAGTTATTTTCAGGACCTTAGCCTCTTATTCAAACACTGGAAAAATGACTTATACAGATTTGTAAAAGCACCAAAGTAGCCTAGCCTGAGTGACAGTGAACTGGTGAATGACAGTACCTAGGCAATAATCAAGGGCTTCTTTTACCAAACTTGAAAAAAAAACAAAATGTTTGATTACTAGGGCCAAGTTTGATTTGTATCCTATTTTGATGGATAAGTTTCATCACAGAAGCACATAGTGAATATCTCTTCCCCAAATGAATTTTCTTTTAATTTTGTGAACACCCAATCATTCATTGGCATAAAGGGGATCGATTCTCTATCAAAGTTTACTTAAAGGGCATAGTTTGCCTTCATAATAATGTAAACAGATGGACGTAGAGTGCAATTGAAGAGAATCTGACTCCATTTGATGGTCCTTAATGGAAAAAGAAACTTATTTTGTTTTTGGAACTGGGGTCTGCACACAACTGGATGCATGAAGGGATCGTATATTGCTAACAGGTTGTTAGGTGCATTGTTCAGAGGAGTGTATGCATAGTGCATGCTGGTAAGGATCCCAGGCTGCCAAGGGCATTGTTAAGAGGGGTGTGTGCAAAGCTTAAACTAAGTGGAGTCAGAAGTTGCACATCCAACATTTGGCTGCTTACAGATTATTGATGGACACTTCAAATTCAAAATCCCAGCTCTTCTTCATACAGCTCAGAGGTCCAAGATAGAAAATACTGAAAGGTAACACATCCCCAGTGGGGTATACAAGTCCATGCAGTGATCAGGGAAAATTCTGGGTCTCATTTGATAGAGTAACTGTCAAAGAAGTCTGCCTTCAGAAATTTGCCATACTCTCTTAGGTCTCCAAGACTTTGTTCCTGTATTTCCCAGTGAGCCACTAATTCTTCAGCTTTTTTTTTTTTTAACCCTTGTATGTTTTACTTGAATTGTTGTATCTTTTCACTTTTGAAAGCAAAAGTTGGTTCTCTTTCAAAGCTGCCTATTTACTGCTGTGAGGCTTGTATTGTTTCCTAATTTAAGTAATTCCACTTTCTTTCACATATTTACAGTGTAATAATTTTATATGAAGTCTGTTTGTGGAAATTATCTCAAGTCTTTGGAGATTTAAATCTGTCACTCTTGTTTTTGAAGATTCTCATCTCTCATTCTCTCTCCTTCATCTTTCTTTCTCCTCTTTTTATCTCTGAAAACAGTAACAGCAAAAGTACCCAAACAATAATTAATATAAAAATTATTATGTTAAATATATATAATCCAATAAGATGAAGCATAATTCTTCCTTTCAAGGCTAAGGTTTATATTCAACACTTCCATATTCATTTCTTGAAAAAAAGTACAGACAAGATGCTCTAGAACTATAAATTCACTGTTTTATAAAAACCCAAACACTAAATTACATAGGATTGTTGTATATTTAATATTTCTGTATGTACACTATAAGCACTTTGCTATTCTGTCCTTTTGTTTGTTTAGCAACTGAAATGAGAATAGTAGACTGGGGACTGAAGAAGTGAGTTAGCTATTACCAGAACTGGCTGGTCTTCCAGATGACCCAGATCAGTTGCCAACATACACATGGTGGCTCACATGCATCTGTATCTCTAGTTCCTCTTCTGGTGGCCATGAACAATAGACTTGCATTTGGTACATGAACATATATGCAGGTGAAATATCCATACATATAAAATAATAGAAATTTAAATAAAGACTAACAGACTATTTTTCAAATAAACTAGGCTTAGAAGATACTTGGGAGCATGAGTCTGTTAGTCAAAAAGATATACAGGATCTATGAAATATCTGAGGATAAACACACTTGGCCTGAGTTGAATACTCAGAACCCATGTAAAAAGGTCAAAATAATTACACATATTAGTAATCTTAGCTTTTTTATAGTCATATGGAAGGTGTAAAAGATAATTTTTGACAAGGTCTGGATGTAAAGTAAACAGAGGGGCAGAAACAATAGAACTGTTCCATAATACTAGGTAAAGAGTAGAACTCTAGAAACTCTTCCTATAACCATCATATGTATGTGTTGGAAGTATGCACTCACATAGAGAGACACACATGTACTATATGTACACATAGCCACAGAAAACAAGTACCTACACGCAGACGCACACATATCATATATGTACACATTCATGCACCAACACCTTCACAGAGAGACACATACATTTCATACGTGTACACAGTCATGGCAAGCATATGCCTACACACAGAAACACACATACATACCATACATGCATACAGCCGTGGCAAGTATGTACCTAACACACACAAAAACACACACATAGAGAGACAGACAGACCAAGAGGCAGAGAGATAGAGAGACAGAGAAACAAAAATAACAAGTGTGCCACCCATTTTCCAACATCATACACATACAATTTGTTTTTAAAAGTTAAAGGAAATAGATATAAATAGAATGGGCTTCTTTGTCTTGTTCCTGATTTAAGTTGGATTGCTTCAAGTATCCATTTAATTTGATATTGGCTGTTGGTTTGCTGTATATTGCTTTTATTATGTTTAGGAATGGACCTTGAATTCCTGATTTCTCCAATACTTGTAATATGAAGGGGTGTTGTATTTTATCAAAGGCTTTTTCAGGATATAGGGAGATGATCATGTTATTTTTCTTTAAGTTTGTTACATAGTGGATTATGTTAATGGATTTTCATATATTGAACCTACCTTGCATTCCAGGAATGAAGTTTACTTGATCGTGGTGAATGATGGTTTTGATGTGCTCTTAGATTTGGTTTGCAAGGATTTTATTAAGTATTTTTGCATCAATATTCATAAGCAAAATTGGTCTGAACCTCTTTTGTTGTTGTTGTCGCATCCTTGTGTGGTTTAGGCATCAGAGTAATTGTGGTTTCATAGAATGAATTAAGTAGTGTTCCTTCTGTTTCTATTTTATGGAATAGATTGAGGGATATTGGTATTAGGCTTCTTTGAAGGTCTGGTACAATTCTGTGTGGTAATTCAGACTCAAAAGGACATGCACAACATGTACTCATTAGTAAGTGGATATTAGCTAAAAAAAAAAAAAACAACCAACAACAACAACAACAACAACAACAAAAAAAAACTACAGAATACCCAGGATATAATCCATACAATCCACAGAAATCAAAAAGTTTAACAGACTGAAGGGTCC
Source organism: Mus musculus (assembly GCF_000001635.26). Classification (NCBI taxonomy): domain Eukaryota; kingdom Metazoa; phylum Chordata; class Mammalia; order Rodentia; family Muridae; genus Mus; species Mus musculus. The sequence goes on from NC_000083.6 coordinate 54,831,733, forward strand.
AAGTAAGGATGCCTCAATCTTACTTGAAAGGGTGAAGAAAGCAATCACAGGAGGGTGAAGGGAGGAAGAGACATGGATAGGAAAGGAGACAGGAAGGGAGAAGGGGGAACATGATCAGGTATTGGGTGGGGATAATAGGACTGAAGCCCTGAGGGCCAGCAGAAAGAATGGAAACAGGAAACCATGAGAGATAGTAGGTGCGATGGGGTGGGGGAGATGGGGGGAACACTCACAAATGTCCCAGAGGCCTAGGAGGTGAGAGACTCTCAGGACTCAAAGGGAGAGACCCTAGATGACATGCCCCACAGTGGGGAGAGGGAATTTATAGAGCCCACCTCCAGCAGAAAGTGAGGGCATCAAGTGAGGAATGAGGTTGTCATCCCACAGTCAAAAACTCTGACACATAATTATTCCTGTCTGAAAGAACTGCAGGGATAAAAATAGAGAAGAGTCTGAGAGAAAGGAGGTATAGCATCATGCCCAAAGTGGGATCCAGCTCAAGCGGAGGCCCTAAGATCTGACACTATTGCTAAGGCTATGGAGTGCTCATAAACAGGGGCCTATCCTGACTGCCCTCTAAAAGGCCCACCAAACAGCTGAAAAAGTCAGATACAGATATTTACATCCAACCAATGGACAGAAGCTGCTGACCCCTGTGGTTGAATTAGAGAAAAGCTGGCAGAAGCTGAGAAGGACAACCTTATAGGAGGACCAGCAGTCTCAGTTAACCTGGACTTCTGAGATCCCTCAGACACTGGACCACCAACCAGGTAGCATAAATCAGCTAATATGAAACCCCCAACAGAGGACTGCCAGGTCTGGACTCAGTCAGAGAAGATGCACCTAACCCTCAAGAGACTGGAAACTCCAGGGAATAGTGAGGTCTTGGTGGGGTGAGGGTTGAGGGTGGGAGGAAGGGGACAACCATGAGCGAAGGAGTGAGGAGGTATGGGATATGGAACAGTCAGAGGGTGGACCAGGAGGGGGATAAAATCTGCATTGTAAAAAAAAAGATTAAATAAAATTTTAAAAAATTAAAAGGAAATATAACATCATGGATAGAAGTAGCAAAATGTTATGATGAAAAATATATAGGGTGGTTGACCAGGGTTTAAAATAAATGCATATAATGAAGACAAAACTAAAGGATGTCAGTCTTTTGTTTCTGTGCCATGATTTTCCACATAGAATGGGCAGCCCTCCTGCCTTCCTTGGACAGTCTCAGATTATGTTCCTTCTAAATATTTAGAGTGCTTTGATCATACTTTAAAGTACTATAGTCTGTATAATTATGCCTAATGGCCTCATCTATCACCTAAAAAGATCACATGAGAACTTTTGACACCCAACTATGGTTTACTTGTATAAAATCCTGAATGATTATAGTTCCTAATTATTGTGCCCTTGTTGACTTTAAGGTGTTTGCTCATGCTGCCACAGCAAAATACCACCAAATGCATTCCTTAAGCAGCACACTTGTACCTCTCAGTTCTTGAGCTTGAATCCAAGAGCAGTATATTGAGATTACTTGGTATTGAAGGTGAAAAGGAACATCTTGGAAGTATCTTTTCTAGGACTGTGGGTTCATCTTCTTGATCCTTTGTGTCATTTTCCTCAGCATGAATAGATATCCAAATGCCTCCCCCCTCCTTATAAAAAAACTAAAGTCACATTGGATCAACATTCACACAAGTGACAAATGATGTTCCAGTCACTTGATTACCATGGCAAAGACTTGCCATCTGGAATGGAGTCAGTACTTAAACATATGAATTTGGAAAGAAGATAAAATACCTGTTCACTAAAACTCCAAACACCAGAGAAACAATTGGGCTTTTATGTTTTGTTTCCAAACAATGGTTAGTATTTGACAGGGCTTGATGAGATCAATAAACCTAAGCAAAATGACCCATATTGTCCCTGGGAACAGTACTACGGGGCAAAGAAAGTATGTTCAGGGAGATGAAAGCTCCACAACAGTCCTTGGGTCACAGGAGAGGTGTTGAGTATTTCAATCTCAGGCTCCTCTCAAGGCCCCAATGGCCCAGTGTTTTCTTTGCAGTTTCCCAGAAAGCTGGTACGTAACATGTACAGTGACAGAGATTGTAGTTTGTAACAAAAATGCCTGTTGGAGTTAAGGGGCTACCTATTCTCAGAGATTCACAGTAACAGAAAGGTAACTACAGACACAGGCATCTTGCATACTGGCATTTGCCTCACAGGCCAAAAAGAATTACAGTATAACTTTTGTGAAAGAATAGTAATAGGTCTTGGGAAGAAAGATGTACTCCTCCAGCAGAGTAGCCTGATGGGCAGAAGGGCTAGGAAACACTGCAGTGGTTGGTACTGTAGTTCAATACTGTCTGTAAGTATATTTCCATTATTATTTTGCTTGTTGTTCTGCTTAGATTTAATTGTCAACTTGACACAACCTAGAATGACCTGGAAAGAATATTAACCAGGAATCATTTAAATCAAGTCAACCTGTAAGCATGCCAATGGGCACTTAATGTGTAGCAGGAGTCAATCTATTATGGCATCACTATTTCCAGCTTCCTGAACAATATGGATGAGAGCAAAAGTAGCTGAAAGCAAGCAAGCATTGAAGCCAGCACGGTTGTATCTATTCTATCTGCTCTTGAGTGTGGATATTATGTGACTAGCTGCTCAACTTCTCCCAAAGAGAGGCTGTAACTTGAAATCTCAAGTTAAATAAACTTTTTCCTCTCCCTTGTTGCTTTTTGTCAGAGCATTTCTTACAGCAATAGAAATGAAACTAAAAGACGTCTTTTCCCCTGGTGCGATTTTACTCAAGGAATAAAGGGTTTCTCAGACAAAAGCAGAAAAATCTAAAACAAGAACTAATTTTTCTTCTTTATTTCATCCCCCTCCTCCCTTGCTTGTGTCCTTTCCCTCTTCCACCTAGCTTCCTTCCTCTATTGCCCTTTCCTTTCCTTTCCTTTCCTTTCCTTTCCTTTCCTTTCCTTTCCTTTCCTTTCCTTTCCTTTCCTTTCCTTTCCTTTCCCCTTTCCTTTCCTTTCCCCTTTCCTTCCTTTCCCCTTTCCCCTTCCCCCTTCCCCCTTTCCCCTTTTCCCCTTTCCCCCTCCCTTTCCCCTTTCCCCCTTTCCCTTTTCCCCTTCCCCCTTTCCCTTTTCCCCTTCCCCCTTTCCCCTTCCCCCTTTCCCCTTTTCCCTTTCCCCCTTTCCCCTTTCCCCCTTCCCCCTTTCCCCTTCCCCCTTTCCCCTTTCCCCCTTCCCCCTTTCCCCTTCCCCCTTTCCTCTTTCCCCCTTCCCCCTTTCCCCTTTCCCCTTCCTTCCCCTTTCCCCTTCCTTCCCCTTTCCCCTTCCCTTCCCTTCCCTTCCCTTCCCTTCCCTTCCCTTCCCTTCCCTTCCCTTCCCTTCCCTTCCCTTCCCTTCCCTTCCCTTCCTTTCTTCCTCCCCTGTCTTCTTTAATATTTTTTTTCTAAACAAAGACTGACTCTTGTAGCCAAAGATAGTCTTCAACTCAGGAGTCATCTACTTGATCTTCCTTGGAGCTAGAATTAAAACCCTGTGTCATGGTCATCATCTTTTTTTTTTCTCAATATGAAAAATGTATATTTTTAGTACACATTTTGTTTAACCACTGGAAGGTAAAAACATATTCTAACTTGAATAGTGTTCTTTTTACAGCTTCAAACTGTATATATATTTATACTAACTGGCAGGTTAGCCATTATTATTCCTATTATATATGAATAGATTAATGGATTTGATAAAGAAGAAGAAAAACAACAACCCAATCCTATCTTTACATATCTCAAGAAATTCTCCAGTATTCTTACCTTTATAGGGAAACAGCCTTACCCTCTTGGTATATGGATAACCTTTACTTAAAGCCAATGATTGAGTTTCTGAATACATTTTGAAATAATGTATCTACTTAGTACACATATCAGATTTAAATCTACTTACACTTGAAAGGATACATTACAGCTAACCTGTATGCTACATACTGATCAAGACTTCTATTTTGTGGCTATTTATTTTCTTAATAATTTTAGTTTTTTCTCATTCTCATTTTCATGGATAAAGGCATCTCTATTTCCATCCTCATAAAGAGCCAATCTACCTCTTTCACATTATTCACCTGCACAGCTAATTATTTCTCAATAAGCTATTATATGAATTTTTGGACTATTAATCTCCGCTGACTGAATGCTAAGCCAAGGCTTAGATAAGGATTAAAAGTTAGACTTAGCAAATATTTTTAAACTGTATCATGAACAGGTAGATATTGCAAACAAATTGCTTGCAAGAAAAAAACTATTCAAAACTAGGAAGTGGATCCACACTAGATAAGAGTCCTTTGGTACAGCAGGAAAGAGATAGGGAGACAGCAGACAGGATACCTGTGTCCTTATTTGCAAGCATGTAGAATTAGAATCTAGGACTGTTATTCTTAGCCTAAGATACGGGGTATCTGGCAGAATTTGATGGAGGTCTGTGTATGAGATGATGCCCAGAATGGACAGACAGCAAAACTTACAGTAAGCAAAAGCAAGAAATTGTTTTCTCAAGTTATTTACCAAGGCACTCTCTCTGCCGATGGCTTTCCTTCCCAGAAATATTGACAAATGGCAGCTGAGTTCCGCTGGACTGGAAATTTTATTGGCTGTCAGTGGAAAAACAAATGGGGACATTAAAAGATTACTGAGAATCTGGTTGCTACACTGATTGTTGCTAAAGAAATAAATGCATAGCTAAGTAGGGTTGGGTGAAAGATGTCAGGTGCAATTGTTTTCAGCCCAAGGCTGACAAAAATGAGAAGACAGAATGTCTCTTTGCATTTAGGAAGTCAGTGAATTCTCACATTCAGGACCTTTGAAATATGCATCCACACCCTGCTTGAGGAGGCTGATATGTACACACCTGTGTGTGTGTGTGTGATTTTTGGCAGAAATGACAGCATGAATCCAAAAGGACTGCAGCAGAACTGACCCAACTCAGAGAGTTATTGTGTTTCACTGACCTCAAGCAACCTTACTGGCTCAGAAAACAGCTGCGGTAAAACAGTACTTGACATTGTGTCTTCATAAGTAATATGGCTTTTGCTCTGCTACATTGTTTTTCTGTTTTTCTGGAGTATAACAGACTTAAGATGTATTGTTGTTCATATATTTTTGGAAACAAATGCCCTGACATTTACTCAAGCACCTACATAGTCTGTTCTGTACACCTACCTCGAGAGTTTTAAAAGTTATACTTTAAAAGAAAAGGAGTCAAGATAGAGAACAGAGAGAAGCATGCAATAGGCAGGAGCATGGCCATGACCTTCTATCAGAGGTCCCTGGCACAGACTGCTACTAACAACCCATACTGTAGTTACATTTTAGGAATGTGCACGATTGACCAGAAAGAGGAGCAGATTCAAAGCAAGTGCAATAATAGTACAAGTTAAGGACTTTCCACAGCAGTAGGGAAGGAAATTGGCTTCTGCATGAACCTATTGGTAGAATCACAGAGGTCACTGGTATGAATTTTCATTATCTACATACAATAGAGTAGGAACAATGTCCATAGATGCAGACATTGGTATTTAACCAGATGTAAGCTGAAGGGAACGGGCCTCACCATTTATAGCTGTAATCTGGTATTACTGTAAGCCAGCCAAATGAGATAGGATGAGGAAAACACTAGGGAGAAGTCAGGATTTCTAGATAAAGTCACTGATGAGCCATGTGACTGATAGCATTTTTCTCCTTTGTCAGAGAAGCGCCCATGCTGAAAGCATAGATACTAATGTGACTTTTTTCTACTTGTTAGAGAATTTCATACACAAGTATAATGCATTTTGATTAAATCTATCCTTATTACTTCTCCAATTTCTTCCCTACATTTTTCTTCCCAACTTCATGTCTTTTCTCTCTCTCTCTTTTTTTTTAACCCACTCAGTATAGTTAATACTGCCTATATTTCCGTGGTTATAAGACCACATATTAGAGCATGCATAGCCTTCCATGGGCTGCATCCCAAAGGAAAATTTCCTCTCTCTTCCAGTAATAATCAGTTATGAATAGCTTCACAGCTATGGATGGGATTTTGTCAGCCATTTCTTCATTCATGTTAGGACTTTGGCTGGCTTGATATTGTACAAGTCTTCTGGTTACATTCCCAACTGCTATGGGTACATAGGTATAACTGGGCTATCAGGTCCAGGAAGTACTATTTTGGTGCAGATACTACCATTTCTGGGTATTTTTTTAAAAAGATTTATTTATTTATTATATGTAAGTACACTATAGCTGTCCTCAGACACTCCAGTCAGATCTCGTTACAGATGGTTGTGAGCCACCATGTGGTTGCTGGGATTTGAACTCCTGACCTTCGGAAGAGCAGTCGGGTGCTCTTACCTACTGAGCCATCTCACCAGCCCCATTTCTGGGTATTTTAATACTATTACCATTTCTTCCACAATGATCTATGAGGCTCAGGAGCAGAAGATGTGATGTAGATGCCTCATTTAGAAATGAGCACTCCATAATTTCTCATTCCCATCATGTTGATCAGTTGTAGTTCTTGGTATTACTCACCATCTACTACAAAAGGAAGCTTTTGTATAGATGGTTGATATATGGACTATTTTTATGGGTATAAAGATAAGAACTTATGGGTTAGTATAATTCTATGTGCATTTAACAGAGTAATATTTTTAGATTCTCTCCCTAAGGATTTTGACTTAGCCATCTGTCTAGTTAACATTACTAGCCATTAGTTCTGAGATAGGCTTTAAATGTAATCAGAAAGTATTTGGTTACTTTGACAACCTTAGGCTCACTATTATATTTGTAGAAATATCTTCATAGAGCAGTTGATACTGTGGCTTGCAGAATTAATAGCTGAATAAGTGTGGTGGCTGAATGATAAAATGTCCCTGACAGACTCAGGAATTTGAATAGTTGGTTTTCAGTTGGTGGCACTGTACAAAATTGTTATAGGAAAGTATAGCCTTGTTATGGGAAGTGCGTCACCAAGGAGAAGTTGAAAGTTTATGGCCTCAAACCACTGCTAATTTATTCTCTCTGCTTTGTGTTTTTGGTAAAGATGTGGCACTGGCTGTTCTTCTGGCCCACCATGATAGATGTTTACTTCTCTGAACCACTAAAGTCAAATTAATACTTTCTTCTATTACTGGCTTCTGTCATCATTTTTATTACAGCAACAGCAAAGCAAATAATAAATAATATTAGTATTAAATAATAATAAATAATTTCATCCTTCAGTAGTACAAACAGAAAGCTATTGTACCATGAAATTTATCTACTAGTGATGAATCTTTTAGATTTGTACCAGTTTGATTTTTCTATATTCTGTGACTTATGTATGTGTTTCTTAAGAAATGTCATCTTACCTTCAAGCTCTAGATTAACAAAGAGCAATGGCAATAGCCTGGGGGAAGGGGGCTATTTGTGAAAACCACTCTAAAAGAGGCAACCCATAGCTGGCACTAGATGTTTATTTGATAGCTTTTTCAAATGTCTTTATTCTCTTCTTCTTCTTCTTCTTCTTCTTCTTCTTCTTCTTCTTCTTCCTCCTCCTCCTTTTCCTCTTCCTCCTCCTCCTCCTCCTCCTCCTCCTCCTCCTCCTTCTCCTCCTCCTCCTCCTTCTTTTTCCAAGACAGTGTTTCTCTGTGTAGCCCTGGCTGTCCTGGAGACACTCTGTAGACCAGGCTGGCCTCGAACTCAGAATCTGCCTGCCTCTGCCTCCTGAGTGCTGGAATTAAAGGCCTGTGCCACCACTGCCTGGCTTAGTCTTTATTCTCTACTCTCTCTTATCTTCACAACTTCAACACATAAAACTATTCCTGTACTACGACTTCCCTTTTCTTGTCTATAGCACGTTCTTTCTATCCCCTCTTCTTGAAGCAAAATCTCACATACATGGACTCTTATTAATTTTCTGTCTTGTTTGTATATGTTTCTTCTTAAACATATACCTCCAAAGATTCAAATTTAGGATCCACATTTGAGTATTTTAAAATACTGCTCTGTATATATTCTCTCCTGTTAGCTGAGAATTCCCTCTTACAAGCATCTTAGTCTGTTGAGATATTTCTAACAAATGCCATAATCTAGGTTGTAAATAAACAACAAGAGTATATGACTCAGAGTCCTAGCATACAACAATTCAAAAACCAAGGTGCTGTACACTACAACCATAAAGACTTCCGATGTATCTTCACAAAGGCGAGGAGAGATGAAGAGAGGAAAAGAGAGAACAGAATGCAGAAAGCAGGCTAATCTCTTTGTGGCATCTTTTAGAAAGATACTAATACATTCTAAAGGCTTAGGCACTAATCATTAAACAATAAAACACACACACAAACAAACAAACAAACACCATCCATATTGTTGCCTTGTGTTGTTAGGATTTTCAGCATAACTATTTTGCTGAAACACAAACTTACACAAACTTATAGAAAGAAGGATGCCTACCTATAAATTGTCTCTGACAGATATTAAATTCTATTACTCTCAGGAGTTGTTTAGTGTTCTGCCTGCAAATATCTACTCATCAAGAGTTATAGTTTTTTATGTCTGCTCTTCATGAATCTGGTTCCTATGACAGAAGGGTTCTATGAAGCAGAGCCTCTAAATTTAAGCACATCATTATTGCTACCTATGGTCAATCTCTCAACCTCACATAGAGGTTTTCCTCTATGTGTATGAACTTCAGTCTCTGAAGTTCCCTTGGAGAGCAGCTAACATTGTCAAAGATCTCCTGATAAGAGCCATGCTTTGTAAACATTCATACCTAAAATATAACAATTCATTCAAGCGACCTCTATGATGGGTGAAAACACCTCTCAGGATAAGGGCAAGAGGGACCACAGCTCTGATCCTCTGTGGAAGCATCATGGGCTTGGAGAATTCACATAAACATGCTGATCTACACCTTATCTTCCTTCCTTCCTTCCTTCCTTCCTTCCTTCCTCCCTCCCTCCCTCCCTCCCTCCCTCCCTCCCTCCCTCCCTCCCTCCCTCCCTCCTGTCTTTCTTTCTTTTCTTTCTTTCTTTCTTTCTTTCTTTCTTTCTTTCTTTCTTTCTTTCTTTCTTTCTTTCTTTCTTCCTTTCTTCCTTTCTTCCTTTCTTCCTTTCCTTTCTTTCTTTCTTTCTTTCTTTCTTTCTTTCTTTCTTTCTTTCTTTCTTTCTTTCTTTCTTCCTTTCTTCCTTTCTTCCTTTCTTCCTTTCTTCCTTTCTTCCTTTCTTTCTTTCTTTCTTTCTTTCTTTCTTTCTTTCTTTCTTTCTTTTTTCTTTCTTTTTTCTTCCTTTCTTTTTTGTTCTTTTTAATCATAAAAGCATCCTTTTAAAAATTATTAAAATATCTACATTTCAACTTGTACTGAGAAGTTAGTCATTCAGAAAATATTCAGTCATGACTAAGGATTTCTACCATATTTCATGTAAGATAAATGTATTTCTACACAAACTCGGGGAAAGGCAATATCAGGTTAGTACTGAAGTGCATTATTTATAGTCTTCCCTTCCCCTTCCATGCATTATAACAGACAGGAGAGGTAGGAGCCCTCTGAGTTTACATGGGCACACTTAAAAGAGCCATGCAGACTTTCTGTGGTTTGTTCTCTCTGTGCAGAGATTTCATTTAATTAAGGAAAATGCAGGGGCATATTTTATTGGTAGAATAATTTTAGACCAATAATAAATTGGTGTAAAAAGGAAATTTGAAAAATACCATTACTTAAATAAATTTAATTTGGAAAATGCTAGCTTAAACATTATCTCTATTGATAAAGTCAAGCCATAAAATTATGATATTAACTCTGGGGAAAGGAAATGCTTTGCACTATTTTTCAATATTTCTTCAATTTATGACCAAATCTATGGACAATATTTTATAATATACTGGCTGAGAACAGTTTTTTTTTCTAGTTTGATTACTAAATATTTACAAGTGGTAATGCCTAAATTAATATGAAACACATTTTTCCAATATTCCAAAATAGTATGTTATGGGTCTTACATTTAAGTTGTTTAAAGCAAAATAAAGTTATTTCAAAGTACGAACTAAAATGCATTTTCCCCCACACATGTAGAAAGGCAAGTGGGTAACATAGCTGCCTCAGAGAGGTGTACAACTGCATGTGCAACTATCTAAACCACTGCCACTGTATTCCATCCTCCAGTGTAATGCTTCCAGTAGTTTTCCTTCCTTTACTCTATGTGGTTAATAGTTTGCTACTTAAAAATTCTCCAATTCATATTTTAAAAGCCTACCAGCATTTACTCCTTATTCCCCTTGCATGTGCCGCTTTTTGGGTCTACACTTCCATACTGAAGAATTGTAATAACTTCTGGATTATTTTCATCCACACCATTTCTTCTAATTATTCTTGTATCCAAATTAGAAAACAACTTTCTAGATTATTATATTGCTTTTCTCTGTGCAAAAACATCCTTGGGTTTTTCTTTTGGGATAAAATCTAAATGCCTTTGCCTGACATGAAATGTTCTTTACTCGCTGACTATGTTCATTCTTTCAGCTAATATTTTTATTTTTTTTCTTTTATTGAAAAAAAGTACTTTTATGCACCTGATTATAGTTTCCCTTCCTGTTTCTTCTCCGATTTTTCCCAACCTCACCTCCTATCTTGATCCACTCCCTTTTCACATTCTCATTAGAAAACAAAAAATATTTCTAAGGGATAATAATAAAAATATACTATCCTATCTTAGCCTATACTGTACTGTGCTTCATTATACTATACAACATGATAAAAAGAGAACAAGCATTAACCCACTTGAAAATCCCATAAAACATAAAATGAGAAGGCATAAATATTATATATATACATATATATATACTATATATATATTATATATATATTATATATATACAAGGGAACTGTAGGGGTTGGGGAAGACATACAGACAGAGAGACAGAGAGAGGGAATAAAAAATGAAAAGATTAAATAAAAAAGAAAAGAAAACAGGCTGTAGAAATGGCTCAGAGCTTAAGAGCACTGGCTGCTCTTCCAGAGGTCTTGAGTTCAATTCCCAGCAACTACATGGTGTGGCTCACAACCACCTATAACCAGATCCAGTTCCCTCTTCTGGCCTGCTGTATAAATAATAAAGAAAGAAAAGAAAATATGCCCACTCATAGTGAAAATCAGTGTGGTGGTTCATCAGAAAGATGGAAATCAATTTACCTCAAGATCTAGCTATAACACTCTTCTCTACTTGTTCAGCAGTAGATGGCCAACAGAAAATGAATTTGATGGCATCATTTTTGAGGTTCTTTTCTTTATATTTTAGGTTTCTAATTTTTTTTATATTTCATTTCACCACATTTTTATAGTGTAATGTTATATCTGTATCTATCTATATCTATATATCTATAAATCTATAATGTATAAATTCCATATATGTACATACATATATATGTATATATATATATATATATTGCCTTTGTTAACTTACTATGTGAACTTGACTAACTCATAGCTTCATATGAGAAATTATATGTGATAGAGAGATAGATATCAGGTACAAATAAATGACAATAGATGATATTCTGATATAAAATACAGCTGTTTCTTTGCAAAGTATTTTGAGAAGAATCTTGAAAAAAATAGATTGTTGTAGCTAATTTGTAATTAATTGGCTTAGGGATAAATGTGGTGTTGTTTGCACTGAAATAATTTTTTGAAATGCAGAATTGAATACATTACTAAAAATTATACTTGATCTATGTATTAAGTACTTGGAAATGAAAGTGGAATAAAAGACAAGGTCAATTAGTCTTTCAAATTAGTATACATTTAAAAAGGTATCTATTTATAAATAAAGATGAAAATGGAATAAAATACGGTAACTAGCCTTTCCAATTCATTTTTGTTTTAAACCTACAAATATGGAAATAGTGACTTCTATGTATTAGATGTTACTCATACACCAGTGGCATCCGAAGGAGGAAGGCAGAAAGAAATGAACTCATAACTATATCAAAATTATTCTTCTAATGAAAGAAACTAAATTTTTGTGGAGTAAACATGAAAGAGAGAAAAATTAACAAAAAAGTAAACTTTGAGAATTAAAGAATATTCACTGGTTCATGTGATATTGTAAATGGACATTTGAAGAGTGCAATCAGATGTAGTCGTGATTTTACCTAGAGCAAATAAAGACAAATGGTAATGAGCTTTCTGACCTGGTCACTATAACCACATGACTACTATGGAGAAACAGAAAGTATACTGTTTTGCATGCCTCGTATCAGGAGAGGAAAATAACACTTTTAGCAGGAGAGCAGGCTATGGCCACATCCTACATAGACCACATTTTTATGCCTTTTTCTACTACTGAATTTAAGCTGGGTTAAATCTTCCTGAAAGGATTTTTATTTTAATACTCAGGAAAATATCCAACTCCAACTAGGCAGGTATGCTATGTGAGGGATGGTAAGTGAAAGGAAAACATTCCAATGTTGAGGTGACCTTGTTGTGCACACTATATAAAGACACTATATAAATTTTGTGTATATACTATTTAAATGGTGATTTCTATGGCACACAGTTGTGTGCAGACCAGACTTTTGTATTGCTATTCATACAGCTACACTGTATTTTGTAAACACTCCCTCTCTCACCTTCTGACTGGTTCAATAAAAAGGTAATGGCCTGTAGCAAAGGAGGAGAGGAAAGGGAGGACTTTGGACAGAGATGGAAACTCTGGGAGAGAGTCAGGAACCTGAGATTCCTCAGCCAGAAACAAAGAAGGTGACTGGGACTGAAGGAGAGGTAACTACTAAACCACAAAGCAGAACTTAAATTAATATACATGGATTAATATAAGAGCTAGTTGGGAACAAGAGTAAGGTAGGCCCAAAGATAATTATTAAATATAAGTATCTGTGTCATTATTTAGGGTGGGGCAGGCAAAAAAAGACTCAATGGTTACATTCCACTCTCTCAAAAAAAATTACTTTGTGACTGTGTATTTGGCTAGACCAATCATTTATTGTTCTCATTTTAGTGTCTCTCTTAGGAAATTGACTGAATAAGCAAGGTAGCTATAGAGTAGGTACATACCTATAATGTTTAGAACTTCAATATTAAACTTTTAGTTAGCATACATACAATATTAGGTTCCTTGTATTTTAAACAATTTATTTTGCTGACTCTTGCACTTCCATTTTCTCACAAATTTTCCTGAGTTTGCGTTATTCACTTGTACCTCCAGTAGCCTCCTCTCCCATTCCCTGTCAGTTGTGTTCTATCATATTTCACCCTTCCTCAATAACTGTTCCTTTTTTCTTATACTCTCCATTCTAGTTTCTTATACTCATACTACCTCTCTTATATACAAATACATAAATATTACTAGCTAATTAATAGTCATATGTGAGTGAAAACATGTGTCTTTGTCTTTCTGAGTCAGTTATTAATATGTCACTAAATATAATACTTTCCAGTCTGATTTATTTTTCTACAAATGCCATTTCTATTTATAGCTGAATAAAATTCCATTGTATACACACACACACACACACACACACACACACACACATATATATATATATATATATATAATTATATGTGGATGACCATCCCATAGTAGTAAGTCCTACTTCCTTGATACTGTGAATAATCCATCAGTAAATATAAATGTACAACAAACATAAATCTCTGGAGTAGAAAAAGAATCTTTTAGAATTAAGTTAAAATGTTATAGCTTGGTCATATGGTAGTCATCCATAGCAAAAACAAAACAAAACAAAATAAAACAAAACAAAACAAAAAACAAAAAAGCTAAACAAAACAAAAATAACCCACTGATGAGGGTGATACATTATCTGACCTCAAATTATTACAGATAATCTATAACTATATTTAATGTAGTAAATATCTTGTAGGTTATCTGATAATGTAATTATTCATTATTACAAGAACAATACTAGCAGTCATTCTAAACATACCTGTCAATGCTTTTTGAAAACAGCAATCAATCATAAATTTGATACTATTTTATAAACATATATTCTAATATCCAGAAAAGAGATACCACTTCTTTATACAGCTATAATTTTAGCCCTAAATATTTATTTTCTGGATCAAGTACATGGCAATCAACTTATACACAAACATCATGAAAAAATTACGGGTATGTATATTACCAAGGCAAATTTATAAGCATTCCCAGGATATAAACTTACCTTGCCTAGGTACAAAAGATTACAACACTACTTTATTGTACCCCAATGCTGTAGTGTTTTTATTTTTTCCTGCTACAATTTAATGACCAAAGGGAATTTCAAAGGCCAAGCAGTTTCTCTAGAAATAACCAGTTTCTTATCCCTTTTCTGTTTTACTTCCAATCTTTTAAGACCAGTTTGAACTTCCAAAATATTCTTTAATGTATGGTCTTCAACTGGACTTTGGGAGGCTTACAAGGGCCTACACTCTTAGAGAACACCAACTCTTCTTCCAGCTGCATACAGTTAGTTGCCAATAGCTAAAGCACTAGAAGTAGAATTGAGTGCCTAACTCCTCTCTCCATACTGGAGTTTGGTCTGGATTTGAATTGCACTACAAAATATTTTAAAATTCAAAAAAGTTTCTGCTTTGATACAATAGACTTCAGTTTATATTAGCACTCTACCGCCATACCATTTTCTCTCACAGTTGCTAAGCCTCAGGCATTTGAGGGTACCTTGTCTAATGATGCTGATCAGCACTGAAAATTACTTTTGGCAGAAACCTCTGCCATCATATGGCGTCTTCAAAGGACTTCCTCACAGAAAGTGATCAAAGAGAGGTAGCACCCACAAAGTTTCAAGGCCATCATGATGTAGAAGCCACAAATACATCTTTAATGCATAAATACTTTTCTTTTAATTAAAAGATACTCAGTAAACATGGTTCATGCTGCAGAGAGAATAGAGACCTAAAAATCACCCTCTTGGAACAAACAGGAAATTTTGAAAAAATTTGCAACTCACAAAAATGTGTGAGACTAAAGTTTGTTAAATAACCATTCATCTTTCTTTCCCTAACCTTTTAATCTGTGACCTTTAATGATTTTCCTTCAGGGGCTTTGAGCTTTATGAATAGGAATTGCAAATATTTTAGGAGTTTTTTTTTTTTAATTTTGAAACTGTAAGACCAAGAATATTAAATCCCTTGTTCATATATGTGGGGCTGGCACATGTATGCATTATACTGAATGATTTACTCTAGGTACATTAAGGGCAACAACAGTTCATTTTTCAAGTTTCCTTAAATTTTAGTCAATGTCAGCTTCTGCGATTTTACTCAGCTCTCAGTAGCTCCAGGTTCTGCTTTAGTTGATTTTCAGTTTTGGGATCAGACACAATGACCAAGATAATTTATAAAAGAAGGAATTTGTTTTGGACATATAGTGTCAGAGGGGACATCTGTGATCATCAAGGTGGGAAGTATGACAGAAAATCGGCAGACAATGGTGTTGAAGGTGAGAGCCACAAACACAAGATAGAGGGTCGTTAACCACAAATGGCATACAAAAACCAAAATCTTAATGCTTAGGAACTAAGACATCCTACGGTTACTCATTTACTTAGATGCCCAACTCTCATATATATATAACATTGCATGAAGATAAACTTGAAACTCCAAGGAAAATAGCATCATGAGACACCATACCTTACCAGACACACTTTGATTTAAAAATAATTAACATTTTCCCCATAGAGTTTAGTGAGGTCATTTCTCACATTTAGAAATATTCCATGCATAACTCAGGGTGTCCTCATTCTTAATAGCTGAGTAATATTCCATTGTGTACATGAACCTCATTTTCTTTATCCATTCTTCAATTGTGGGACATCTGGGTTGATTCCAACTTCTGGCTATCACAGATAAGGGTACTATGAACATAATGCAGCATGCCTCTGTGGCATGGTGGGGCATCTTTTGGTGTATTCCCAGGAGTAGTATTGCTGGGTCTTCAGGTAGACCTACTACCATTTTTCTGAGGAACCTCCAGATTGATTTGCAGAGTGGTTATACAAGTTTGCAATCCCTCCAGCAATGGAGAAGTGTTCCTCTTTCTCCATATCCTCATCACCATGTGTTGTCACATAAAGTTTTGATCTTAGCCATTCTGATTGATGTAAGGTGGAATCTCAGGGTCGGTTTGATTTCCATTTCCCTGATCACTAAGGACTGAAGAACTCTTTAGTTGTTTCTCAGACATTCATGATTCCTCAATTGTGAATTCTCAGTTTAGTTCTATACCCCATTTCTTGACTGGGTTGTTTGGATTTTTTGATGGTTAGCTTCTTGAGTTCTTTATATGTTTTGGATATGAGCCCTCTATCAGATGTTCAGGGAGTGAAGTTTTTTCCCCAATCTGTAATTACTGATTAGTCTTATTGACTATGTCCTTTGCCTTACAAAAGCTTAACAGTTTCATGAGGCCTCATATATGAATCTTGATCTTAGAGCTTGAGCCATTGGAGTTCTGTTTAGGAAATTTCCCCCTATGCCAAGGCTCTTTCCCACTTTTTCTTCTATTAGATTCAGTGTATCTGGTTTTATGTTGAAGTTCTTGATCCACTTGGAATTGTGCTTTGTAGAAGTGATAAATATGGGTCTATTTTCATTCTTCTACATACAGCCAGTTAGACCATTACCATTTACTGATGATGCTTTCTTTATTCCATTGTGTATTTTTGGCGTCTTTGTCAAAGATCAAGTAACAGTAAGTGTATGGTTTTATTTCTGGGTCTTCAATTCTATTGCAATGATCAACTTGTCTGTCTCTGTACAAATACTATGCAGTTGTTATCACTATTGCTCTGTAGTAAAGCTTGAGGTTAGGGATGGTGATTCTTCCAAATGTTCTTTTATTGTTAAGAATTGTTTTGTTTGCTTTTTGGGGTTTTTTTTTGTTTTTGTTTTTGTTTTTTGTTATTCTTTTTTTTTTTTGTCTTTCCAGATGAATTTGAGAATTGTTCTTTCCATGTCTTTAAAGAATTGTGTTGGAATTTTGATGAGGATTGCATTGAATCTATAGATTGACTCTGGTAGGATGGCTATTTATATTATGTTAATTCTGCCAATCCATGAGCATGGCAAATCTCTCCATTTTCTGAGATCTTCTACAATGTTTTTCTTAAGAGACTTGAAGTTATTGCCATATAGGACTTCCACTTGTTTGCTTAGAGTTAGCCCAAGATATTTTTTTATTATTTGTGGCTATTGTGAAAGGAATTGTTTCCCTAATTTCTTTCTCAGCCTGTTTATCATTTGTGTAAAGGAAGGCTACTGATTTGTTTGAGTTAATTTTATATCTGGCCACCTTGCTGAAGTTGTTTATCAGCTGAAGAAGTTCTCTGGTAGAATTTTTGGGGTTGCTTATGTATACTATCCTATCATCTGCAAATAGTGGTATCTTTATTTCTTCTTTACCAATTTGTATTCCCCTGATCTCTTTTTTGTTGTCGTATTATTCTAGCTAACACTTAGAGTACTATATTGAAGAGATATGGGGAGAGTGGACATCCTTGTCTTGTCCCCAACTTCAGTGGGATTGCTTCAAGTATGTCTCCATTTAATTTGATATTAGCTGTTGGTTTGTAGTAAATTGCTTTTATTACATTTAGGTATGGGCCTTGAATTCCGGATCTCTCCAATACTTTAACATCAAGGGGTGTTCTGTTTGTCAAAGGCTTTTTCTACATCTAAGAAAATGGTCGTGTGATTTTTTTTTCCTTTGGGTTTTTTTTATATAATGGATTACATTAATGGGTTTTCATATATTAAGCCAAGTTTGCATCCCTAGGATGAAGCCTACTTGATTGTGGTGAATGATGGTTTTAATTTGTTCTTGGATTTGGTTTGCAAAAAAATTTATTGAGTATTTTTTCATCTGTATTCATAAGTGAGAAGTTCTGAAGTTCTCTTTTTTGGTTGGGTCCTTGGGTGGTTTAGATATAAAAGTAATTGTGGCTTCATAGAATGAGTTAGGTACTGTGCCTTCTGTTTCTATTTTATAGAATAGTTTGAGGAAAATTGGTATCAGGGCTTCTTTGAATGTCTGCTAGAATTCTGCACTAAAACCATCTGGTGTTTGTTTGGGAGGTTTTTGATGACTTCTTCTATTTCCTTGTGTGATACAGGCCTGTTTAGATTGTTCATCAGCTCTTGATTTAACTTTGGTATGTGGCATATGTAAAGAAAATCATTTGTTTCATCTAGATTTTCCAGTTTTGTTGAGTATAGACTTTCATAGTAGGATCTGATGATATTTTGAATTTCCACTCTTTCTGTTGTTATGTCTCCCTTTTCATTTCTGATTTTATTAATTTGGATACTGCCTGTTGGCCATTTAGTTAGTTTGGCTAGGAGTTTATCTATCTTGATTCTTTTAAAGAACCAGCTTTTGGTTTTGCTAATTCTTTTTATTGTTTTATTTATTCTTTTGTTTTATTTGGTTGATTTCAGCCCTGAGTTTGACTTTTTCCTGCCTTCTACTCCTCTTGGGTGAGTTTGCTTCTTTTTGTTGTAGAGCTCCCAGGTGTGATGATAATTGGTTAGTGTAAGATCTCTTCAGTTTCTTTTTTTTTTCTTTCTTTCTTTCTTTCTTTCTTTCTTTCTTTCTTTCTTTCTTTCTTTCCTTTCTCTCTCTCTCTCTCTCTCTCTCTCTCTCTCTCTCTCTCTCTCTCTCTCCTTTTGTTTTTGTTTTTTTGAGACAGGGTTTCTTTGTATAGCCCTGGCTGTCCTGGAACTCACTTTGTAGACCAGGCTGGCCTCAAACTCAGAAATCTTCCTGCCTCTGCCTCCCGAATGCTGGGATTAAAGGCATGCGCCACCATGCCTGGCTTTCAGTTTCTTTACCAAGGCACTTAATGCTATGAACTTTCCTCTTAGCACTGCTTTCATTGTGTCCCATAAATTTGGATATGATGTATCAATATTTTCATTAAATTCCAGGAAATCAATTAAATTAATTTGGTTCATAACCTCTCTTAGTTTCACTGTGTCTCTATTTAGTTTATGTTTAAATGATCTGTCCATTGGTGAGAGTGGGTGTTGAAATCTCCCACTATTATTGTGTGATGTTCAATGTGTGTTTTGAGTTTTAGTAAAGTTTTGTTTATGAATTTGAGTGCACTTGTATTTAGGGCATAGATGTTCAGAATTGATACTTTTTCTTGGTGGATTACCCCCTTGATAAATATGAAGTGTCCTTCATCATGCTTGATAACTTTTGGTTGAAAGTCTCTTTTATTGGATATTAGGATGGCAACTCCTGCTTTATTCCTGAGACATTTGCTTAGAAGACAGTGTTCCATATTTTTACTGTTAGATAGTGCCTGTCTTTGTCATTGAGGTGTGTTTCTTGTAGGCAACAAAATGCTGGATCTTGTTTGCATATCCAGTCTGTTAGCTTATGTCTTTTTATAGGTGAGTTGAGTCTATTAATATTGAGAGATATTAAAGAGAGATGACTATTGGTTTTAGATGTTTGTTTTTGTAGATGGCTTTATGTGCTTGTGGCTCTCTGCTTTTGACTTTGTTGCGAGATGCTTTATATCTTGTCCTTTCTTTGGTGCAGGTATTTTTCCTGTGTTGGAGCTTTCCTTCTAGGATCCTTTGTAGGCCTGGGTTGGTAAATAGATACTGTTTGAATTTGGTTTTGTACTGGAATATTTTGGTTTCTCCATGTATGTTGATTGAGAGTTGTGCTGTGTATAGTAGCCTGGGTTGTCATTTGTGTTCTCTTAGAGTCTGCATGATCTCTGACCATGCTCTTCTGGGTTTCATATTCTCTGTTGAGAAGTCTGGTGTAATCTAATAGAACTTTTTGTATGTTACTTGGCATTTTTGCCTTAAAGATTTTAATATTATTTTTTTTTGTGCATTTAGTGTTTTGATAATTATGTGACTAGAAGATTTTCCTTTCTGGTCCCATTTATTTGGTGTTCTATAGGCTTCTTGTACCTTTATGTCCATCTCTTTCTTTAGGTTGGGGAAGTTTTCTTCTATGATTTTATTGAAGACATATTCAGGTCCTTTGAGCTGTGAATATTCATTCCCCTCTATTCCAATTATTCTTTTCATTGTGTCTTGAATTTCCTGGATGCTTTAAGTTAGGAGTTTTTTATGTTTTAAATTTTCTCTGACAGTTGTGTCAATATCTTCTACTGTTTCTTCTACACCTGAGAATCTTTCTTCTGTCTCTTGTATTCTGTTGGTAATACTTACATCTGTAATTCCTGATCTCTTTCCTAGGTTTTAAATTTCTAGGTTTGCCTCCATCTGTCTTTTCTTTTTTGTTTCTACTTCCACTTTTAGGTCTTAGATCCCTTTATTCAATTCCTTCATCTGTTTACCTGTGTTTTTCTATAATACTTTCAGTCAGTTTTTGATATCCTCATTAAAGAACTCTATTATCTTCATGAGATAGGATTTTAAAACAGATTCCTGGTTTTCAGATGTGTTGGTATATCCAGGGCTTGCTGTGGTTGGAGAACTGGGTTCTGATGATGCTCATATATTTTGGTTTCTGTTGCTTATGTTCTTGCACTGCCTCTCACCATCTGTTTGTCCCTGGTGTTTGTTGTTCTGGGTAACTATATGGAGTCTGTCTCTTTTGTCCCTGGTTTGCTTCAGGTCTCCATGTAGGCCTGTAGCCCTGGCTATATCTGACCACCTGTGGGGCCTTCCAACTGTGGGCTCTACATAGGGGCAAAGAAGCTGCTGTTCTGTTGCCCTGGCTACAGTGGATCTCCTGGGAGTTCTTCAGACAATTGCTTTGAGTGCACCGAGTCCTCTAGGATGGATCAGGATATGGATTCTCAACAGGGGCAGACCAACTAGGGATCTGCCCCACCAGCAAGGACCAGGCAGAAGGGGTGGAAGGGATGGAAGGGGAATAGTATTTGGGAGGGCAGGTATTCGGTGAGTGATGAGTCCAGAGTCCACCAGGCTCCTAGGAACAATTCCGGGATGCAGTGGTACGGTGGGGTTCTTACCAACTGCTCTGGGTGCAGCAGGTCCTCTAGGATGGATCAGGATATGGAGTCTTCACAGGAGCAGAGCAACTAGGGGTCTGCCCTAGCAGCAAGAACTGGGTAGGATGGTTTATGTCTTGTACCTGGTTTTGCCCTTAGCTTCCTGATATAATTTAATAAAAATTACCATGAATAGATAACACATTCTGAGGACTTTAAGTAAAGATAACTGATTGTTTTTTTATATAAATATATATTTTTTCAATTTTAAAAGATTCTTATAAGATTATTTTCTATAATAATCATTTCTTTGTAACCACAAACTGCTGCTTGCCAGTAAGAAATACTGGTTGAGAAAATTACTTTGCTTGTTTATACTTTGTTAGTATCTAACAAGTTGCTTAGTTATGAATATACATGAATTCTTGGGAATAATTTGTCTTATTTACCTGTACTATGCAATGCTTTTTTATGTTATGGTATTAGGGAACATACTGTTTTTCATAGTCATTCACTAGAAGAAAAATTGAATGTAAACATATTGTAATTCTGTACTGCTTGAAAGATTTTGCTGGTATATATAAGCTATGGAAAATAAAGGATGTGTTGTAGCCTGTTCACCCACTATGTATTGGAATATATGCATATGTGCATGTATGTATACATGTGTATATGTATATATGTATATGTGTGTATGTGTATATGAGCATATATGTATATGTGTAAGTTTATGTTTGTCTGTCTGCATGTATGTATGTATGTATGTATGTACATATGAATGTATGTATGTATGTCTGCATGCATCTATAGGTATGAAGTTATTAGATCCTACTTTTGCTTCATCCACTCAGTGTGTGTGTATGTGTGTCTACATGGATTTTCTCTCTTTCCTTTTCTTTTCCACCAGCCCCAAAGAATTAACAGAGTTTAGCATTTCTCGCTGGCCACAAGGAGTGCTAACCCCAATGAATCAAGCTTTGTTCCCTCAGATAAAATTCTTGTGAGTCATTTCTCTAATTGCTGGCTGCCAGCAACACCAGCCCCCATGGGTTTCTATCAACACTGACCCTGGTCAGCCCTTCTAGTGCTGACACCCATCTGCTTCTCTCAACACTGACCCTGATCCCCAATGTCACATCTTGCTGCCTGCCTTCCCTTATCCCTGAATGTCAAATCTGGTCTTTGATCTCTTTGATTGAAGACTTTTTTGTTAAATAATTTTTATTATTTATTATTCATTCACTTTACAACCTGATAACTGTTTTTTCTACCACAGTTCCTCCCCACATTTCCCTCTCCTCTTCTTCTCTAAGGGAGTGGAGGCCCCCACTGAGTATTCCCACCACCCTGATACATGAAGTCTCTGCAGGGCTGGGTGCGTCTTTTTACAGTGAGGCCAGACAAGCAACAGCTTTAGGGACAGCCTCCATTCTCAGAGTTCCCAACCCACATGAAGACAGAGCTGCACATCTGCTACATATGTGTGTAGGTGGCTATGTCCAGCCCGACTGTGTATGCTCTTGGTTGGTGGTTCAGTCTTTGAGTGCCTCAAAGGTCCAGGCTAGCTGACTCTGTTCTTTTTCCTGTGGCATTCCTATCTCTTTCTTGGTCCTCAATCCTTCTCCCCCAACTTTTGATAAGAGTTCCCAAAATCCATCCAATGTTTGGCTGTAGGTTTCTGCATCCGTATCAGTCAGCTGCTGGGTGGAACCTCTCAGAGGACAGCATGCTCCAGTCAGTCTCCTGTCAGTAAGCGCTTCTTGATAGGATAATCCTTTCAAACTTTTTTGACTCCTTACTTTTTTGACTTTTGTTGATTTCCATCTTTGAATTTCCCAAGAAATTTTCAACTTATTTAAAGATCTTAAACATTAGCAGAAAAATATGACGTGAACTCACCACAGTCAGGAAACATGGTATGTGTTGATACTAAATTAAAATATACAGAGATATAATGACCTGAGTCCTGGATACTACACTGAAGCTCTCTAAAGCTTCATTTTCTCCAACATTCTGAGCCAATTGTGCTCTGAAACATCTTCCAGGCGATTCTCATACGTTTGTGTTCATTAGGCTCCCTCATTAGATTAAACATGCCCCACTCGATGAGAAAAAGGGTCATCATTGTTTCATGGCTTGTGTCCTTTCACATGGAAAATCTTTCTTAAATTCACTTATGAGCGGAGAGTTGGAGAAGCCTCTTTTCCTTTAACATGAAAGGTCAGTCAAAGCTAAACCTTGTGTTTTTATTCACAACGTCATAAGATGGTTCAAGAATGGAGTCTTGTGAGAATTCTGAGTGCTTGTGAGAACACTCCGAGGAAATAAGGCAAGCGCCTTGTGACCTGTTTCTTCAAAACCCAGAATTGCCCTTGGAATGGGTTTACATGGATCTCTTGGGTGTAGTGAGTGAATAAGAGTGAGTTTTCCTGAGATCACATATCATTGCTTGCTGATGTTATTCAATTATGTCTGTATCAAGAAACATGTTTTTGCCATGTGCAACTTGTCCTTGTGATTGTACACTTTACTTGTTTGACTCTTCTTAACCTTCAGATTTCAAATTGGCTGATGCTATGAATAAAGCCAATTTTGTGGCTTTATTCCGATTCATTCTTAGGCTCCATTTTCCTAGGTCCCACTGCTTCTAGAACAGAAAGCACAAATAAAGAAAGCACACCACACAAAGGAGCAAATAGCTATAATCTGAAGATAGGTACCCTGTTACTGCCATTGGAGTAGAGGGAGCCCATACACACTACCAGAATGGAGGGTGAGAATGACTTCAGTGGCAGGCCTGGTGCTTTAAATGAAATTCTTAGTTCTTCAAAAGTACCTATTGAAAACTTTAAGAGACATTGAAACCCAGGCATATCTCTAGACTTCAGCAAAGACCAGCAACTTACTATTCTATTAAACATTGAAATTTGTGATTCTATAGTTATAGGCAAGGCTGTTTGCATTTTATGTTCTCTCTTCAGATGAATAAATGTGATTTGAAACTGGTGAGCCAGAGAGGTATAATTTGCCAGCTTGTCTATACAAATAACTCACACTCAGTAGTTTCTGCACATTCGCCCTTCCACTGATGAAAACTGTAAAGACATATAACCCCGGATCATTTATGTAAGTTGACTGGAAAATGAAATGGTGCTTCAACTGAGAATATGACTTGTTCAAAAGGAGAGTGGAAGTGGAGAAGATATTTTAAGAAAGACATTTCAGAAAATTGTTGGAATTACTAGCAATTTGTGTTCAAACAAAGATTTGTCTGGTGTTTGAAGTTTATGGTGTATAGGGAAAACTTTAAATTACATTAGCTATCTTTTTGCCTTCTCTTTAACCTTCTCAAAACCGTATTTTGTAGCTAGAACATGCTCTTTATTCAGATGAATGGATTGTGAAATGCTTCATATTTTAAAATCATATATATTTACACTTTCATTTTTTATAACATATATTTTTAAAATATGAGTATGTTTGGATTTTATGGACCCAAAGAGCAGAAAAACTGATTTGAGCATAGGCATTGAGGCTGGAACTTTAAAGCCTGTTACAGAAACTATGGTTATTAACACTCAAACCACAAGACTTCCCTCATTACCAAAACAGATCATTAGACATTTTACTGTGTGCCCTGTGCACAGTACACATCAAGAAAGGCTGAGCCATGGTACCTAACACTAGGAATACTTCATCACATTCCGTAGTATAGGAAAAAAATAATAGAATGAGAATGACCCCTTTACACACACACACAAACACACACACACTAGGAGTGATGGGGGTGTGGGTGGAATAGGTTGCATTGGGCCATGCTTTGGAGAAAATAAATGGGCCCTCATATGCCCTCCAGTTTTCATTTCTCTAATTTTTTCATCCATTAATGTCAGGGTTGTTTGAACTTCATTTGGGAAATATAGATTGAATATCTGTTTGTGTTTTAAAAGATTGAAAGACTTCACAGCAAATGTCCGTTGCTTGGTCATTCTGTTCCCTTTGCTGATGGTCAGCGGCATTACTGCTTCCTCCACAGTTTCCAGAGGTTTCAGAGGCAAAGGTAAACCCAGGACTCCTTCTTACCTATCATGGTATCATACATTGTTCAGCCACTACTTTCAATTAATATATCTTGAGAATAACTTTGCACAATTTCAAATAACTGTATCGTTCCTTTTTGTTCCAGTTACATGATATACTATATGGGTATATTCTAATCCAAATTATATTTAACTAATTTTAAATGACCATATGCACATTTTTGATAATACCAAGAATGATGATTATACACACACACACACACAATGAAAGATAAAATAAAATGGTATTTCTCATGGCCTACAGAAAACGTTAAGTTATGCCTTGGGAAAAATAATAAGGAAAATGTTACAATGTATGACATGGACAGAGAGAGAGAGAGAGAGAGAGAGAGAGAGAGAGAGACCCAAAAAGGCAAATATCTTGGCTGATTTGTTATGTTAGCACTCAGGTGTCAATGGAAAATGCTTAGTTTCAGGTTATTTTGTGCTAGAAAATGGGACATTAATTTAAAATAAAAAATATATATAATCCCTTCCATTCCACAAAAAGAAAGAAAATAGACAATGGTGTATCAATAATTGATGACTCATTGTTGTTTTTTAAAAAGCCATATAACCCAGCAAATAAGTTCTTGTTATTTACTTAAGGGAAGTGAATAATTCAGTACAAAAATCTGTATTCAAATATGTATACTTTTATTCATAATCACTCCCAAACAAAAGAGGTATTCATGAAGGCCATCAATAGGATGACGCATTAACAAACTATAGGATTGTCTATGCAAGGGAACATTATTAGGCAATAAAAAGAAAGAAGTTGTCAACTTATTTAATGGTAAAAGGAATTCTGAGAGAAACACGGGTAATAAGAAAATATGGGAATATTTTTAAATCTTTAATTAGTTAATTAATTAATTTACACTCCAAATTTTATTCCCCTCCCAGTCTACCCTCTTCCACATCCCATAACTCCTCCCAATGCCCTGTCTCCACAAGGTTGTCCCCACCATCCACTATCCACCCCACAAGACCTCTAAACTCCCTGGGGCCTCTAGGCTCTTGAAGATTAGGTGCACCTTCTCTGACTGAACACAGACTCAGCAGTCCTCAATTGTATATGTGTTGGGGACCTCATATCAGCTGGTGTATACTTCCTGGTTGGTGGTCTAGTGTTTGAGAGCACTCGGTTAATTGAGACTGCTGTTCTTTGTACAGGGTCACCCTCCTCAGTTTCTTCCAGCTTTTCCCTAATTTAACCATAGGGGCTAGCAGCTTCTGTCCATTGGTTAGATGCAAACATCTACATCTGACTCTTACACCTGCTTGTTACGTCTTCTGTAGGGCAGTCTTGATAGATCCCTTTTTGTGAATGGTTCATGGCCTCCATAGTAGAGTCCTTAGGGCTTCCCCTTGAGCTGGATCCCACGTTGGGCCATTCTCTGGACCTTCTTTTCCTTAGGCTCCTCTTCATTTCCATTCCTGCAGTTCTTTCAGACAAGAACAATTGTGGGTCAGAGTTTTGACTATGGGATGACAACCCCATTCCTCACTTGAAGTCCTGTCTTTCTGTTGGAAGCTGACTTTAAAACTTCCTCTCTCTACTGTAAGGTATTTCATCTAAGGTCCCTCCCTTTGAGTCCTGAAAATCTCTAACCTCCCAGGTCTCTGATAGATTCTGGAGGTTCCCCCCAACCTCCTACTTCCTGAGGTAGCCTGTTTCCATTATTTCTGCTGAACCTCAGGGCTTCAGACATTTTTCCTGATCCAATACCAGATCATGTTCCCCTCTGAATGAATCAGATGCAGTTATTTGCACCCAACCAAAGGTTAAAGCAATTGAACCCTGTTGTTGAAAGTGGGAAGAAGGGTTATCCTATAGGAGGACTATCAGTCTCAATTAATCTGGATCCCTGAGATCTCTCAAACACTGGACCACCAAACAGACAGATACATCAGATGTATGAGGCCCCCAACACACTGTAGTAGAAGACTTCCAAATCTGTGATCATTCAGAGATGATGCACCTAACCCTCAAGATAATGGAGGACACAGGGTATTTAAAGGTCAGGTGTAGTGGGGCGTGGGGGCATCCATGGGGTGTGGGGAAGAGGTGTGGGATCTGGAGCAGTCAGAAGGTGGATAGGGAGACAGGGAATGGAATATGGAGTGCAAAAAAATAAATTAATTTAAAAATAAATAAATAAATAAATAAACCATCCAGCCTCAGTGAGAATGATTTCTGTGGGAAATTGCAGGCTGCTCTCCAGTTGAGCTGAGGTCTGAACCCCGATGGTCATAATTCACCTTCATGACACAATAGACGTTCCCTTATGCTCCTGGAACTCTGGCTCCTGCCTAAGTTACTGCCCCCCCCCCACAGCCCCCACAAGAGAAGCATGGTCAGTAGTCACCTAGACAATGACCCAAGCTTCTGACCTTCAGGCTAAACTCCTTCCCAGTTACCTAGCAACAGTAAAGACTATAAAAAGGGATGTTCAGCCCCACCTCGCCCTCTTAATGCTTACTCTCATCTCCCTCTTACCCCTCATTCACCCCTCTCTTTGTCTTCTCTCCTCTCTCCATTCTCTTTGTTCTCTCCTCTCCTCTCTCCCTTTTACTCTCTTTCTCTCGAGTCTTCTCTCTCTTTCTCTCTCTCTCCCTTCTCCCCCTCTCCCCCTCTCCCCCTCTTCCCCCTCTTCCCCTTTCCCCCTCTCCCTCTCCCTCTCCCTCTCTCTCTCACTTCTCTTTTTCTCCCTGCATTTCTATAATAAAGCTCTTAAACCATAGAGAGTCTCTGCTCCATCAATATCTGCTATGCTCTCTGGTCAGTGTTGGGAACCTCTCTTTCCTCATCCCCCTGTCCTATAATCCCAGGGCTTTAGCAAGGTAGCTCTGGGGTCCCCAGGCATAGAAGAATGCCCACCCAAGGATGAGTGGAAAAGGTAGGTAGCAGATCTCCCACGCCTGACTGACCAGAGTATAGTTGGAACTCTGGTGAGATGTCGGCCTTTTTTCCCTCTCCCTCTTCCTCCAGGCCCCCCTTTTTTAGTTCCCACAATTTCAGAGCTGCCATTGATCTTGTTCCCTGACTTTAAAATATCCCTACCTTACCTGATAAAAGCGTGCCTTTCTGAACTTCAAATTGTTCTCTAAGATTTTGTACATCAGAGACAGTAGAAAAAAACACCTTAACCTAGCTTCACTAACAATTTTGTTTTTTCAAATGCCTTCTAAAAGTGATGGTTGTTGCTGAAAATCTAAATTTCTAAATTCTTTTCTAAGGTGGTGAATGAATCATTGATCTGTACCAACAGCAATGCCTGAAAAAGGCCAACCACTATTATTGTGAGTGCTGAAGATATTCCACACTGAGGGGTTGAAAGACACCTTAGAGTTTTCATACAATTCTTAGATTAAGAGGAATGTAAGAGCAACAAGCAGCGCAGAACTCCTCAACAGCACAAAGTCCTCAGGACAATTCGTACTCAGAGCCAAGCCTGTCTGAAACACACTCATGGCCACTGTATTAACTGGTGGATCGCATTCAATGAGTTCTAAAGTCATTTGTTGTTCCTCCGGAATGGCCCTCAGTGGTTCTCAACCTGTGGGCCCTGGCCCACTTGGCAAACCTCTACTTTCAAGAATATTGACATTACAATATATAACAATAAAATTATAGTTATGAAGTAGCAACAAACATAATTTTATGTAGTTCCTCACTACAGCATGAGGAACTGTATTAAAGGGTGGCAGAATTAGAAATGTTGAGAGTGACCTGACATGAGTAGGGTCAATAAAATGTGCCTTTACCAACAGTGAGGTCAATACTAAGGTAGCTTTTGGTCCAGTATGGAGTGTGGCATACATCATACACACAGTAAATTGAAGCATTCTGTGCACTATGTGATATGGATCACCATGACTATTGTATGCAGATCTCTTGACAGCAAAGTTTGCATTACTATACAGTGTGAACAGTGTAGCTGAAAACTGATGGTTGTTTCCAAATACTTATTTTAAAGTCACAATTTTGTTATCCTGCTTAGTTGTTCCCTGTGCAGAGGGGCAATACATTTTCCAGCACTTATTTTAACTTGGTGTCCATTATTATCATTAATGAGCAGGAATCTCAAAATTTGCCGAGCTCTTGCCTCAGATGCAGGCAGCATACAGAGCAGACTGCCACTGAGTGATATATAATGTGATAGAGCAATAGGATAGTAGAGTGTTCTGTCATCATTTCTCTGAAGCTTTGATGAGGATTGAGTGCCACTTTCATCTTCAAAGTGTTCAGTGGCAGATAAGTGATGCTGGATGAATTAAGGCCAATTGGTAAACTGGATCTCATAAAAAAAATGTTTCTGTACAGCTAAAAGAAAAGAAGTCAAGTAAAAAAGAAACAGTCAGAATTGAAGAAAATCTTTGCGGCATATATTTCTGACAGAACACTCAGGATATATAATGAATTAAAAGAGAATCAAGAAAACAAATGTCTCATTTAAAAAATGAATGGCTTATCTGAACAGAGCACTCTCAATGGAAGAAATAAAAGGTGGGAGTGGGTGGGTAGGTGAATACCCTCATAGAGCAGGGGGAGGGGGATAGGATAGGGAGTTTCTATGCAGGGGACTGGGAAAGGGAATAACATTTGAAATATAAATAAAGAAACTATCCAATAAAAATTTTTTTAAAAATTGCTAACACATATCTAAGATGTTTGTCATCTTTAACAATTCAAGAATTCCAAATTACAACAATTGTGAAATTTTATCTTAAACTAGCAAGTGCTTGTGTTGTAGATGCATACATTAGAAACGGCTTCCTGATAATCACCTGATCTCTGCATTATCACCACTTAGAATTTTCTGAAATTGTCTCCATTTCCTGCAAGGAGAAGCTTCTTTGATGAGGGGTAACTGCGATGACAGCTGTGACTAAAAGCTATGTTTTAGAATGAAATTAAGGATTATACTGGTCTACTAAAGTAGAAGGTTCTCCTCTAAGATTCATGACTTTACTAGGCCTGGGTAGTTGGCTACATTTCTAGTACCAAGCACAACTTCCATCTAGTTCAGTGGGTCTTATGTCCAACTAGCTTAGGCTACCATGAAGATATGAGTGTCATTAATGTATATTTAGGGATATCATGTTATGTGAATCATTTTGCAGTTATAAGCATCACTGTTGCCTAGGACTATTGATTACTCCCACATGGCATCTTCCATAGGAAGTTCCAGTATAATAAAAATTAGACCACAGGATAGAAACTTTCAGGTTAGCTCCAGCTCAAATCTCATGAATATTGTGTTTCAGATGTGAGGTATGGGGGCAATAGAGACTTACCTCTAACCTGTGAGTTTCAACTAAGACCAAAAGCAATTGCTGTTGTTTTGAGAGTGACTTGGACAACCCAACATCTCAAAGATTTTGCATGCTTTTTATGAAATTTTTGTTAGTCTATAGCGCATTACAACCAATGCATCTTATATATACTATGTATATATGTACTGTGTATATATGATATAATGATATTTTTTAATATAAAATGTCTACATGAAGTTGGAAGAGAAAATAACTTTGGGTACAGAAGGAATTTGAGGGAAGGGAGATGGGTATATTTGATCAAAGCATAAGTGCAATTTTTCTTTGAAATTAAAAAAAAATATATGCATAAATAAGAAACTTTATTAAAGTCTGAGGATCTTGAACCATACATTCTTTTACATTATCACTGAGAACTCTCTCTTGATTTACAAGGAAGAACTAACCAGTTATGTTCCACTTTGATCTAGGCCCTTTGTTTAGGTGAAAGTGTTGATCATATGGAGCTGTGGATACTTACAGAGGCAGAAATGCTAGCTAATCTCTATCTGCTGAGAGAAAGAACCACATGACTGACTGCCATTTTTGCATAGCAATTCTACTTGTAAATAAATGCCTGATTATCAAGCTAGTGTAACTAAGATTAACTTTGTGCTGTCTGTAGAAGCCTTCTGAGGCCTCAGTGTTTCAAAGACCTTTGATTGGCCCATATTAGTCTGTTGAACTCAGAAATCATCTGTTGTCTCAAGCTGACTATTTAGGAATTTTCAAAATGCTGTAACTTATTGAGACTGTGAACAAGAATTGGTGTACACAGAACAAAGATAAGACATATATCATTTATTCCTTTCATGAAAAACTTTTGGAATGTTTTTCTTGGCATACAAACATGTAAAACATTGTAAAATGATATACCAGTGAGTAAAGACATAGGTTTACATTCTCACATAATGAATCATAATAGTATTTTGGCTACAAACACAGAGAAAGATAAAAATAATTTGTGAAAACAACAAAGGACAATTGTTCTATATATGATGCTATTTCACTAATTAAAAAAACAAAAAACAAAAACAAAACAAACAAACAAACAAACAAAACAGATGAACTGGAAGGTCTAGGACACCAGCCCAGAAACACGCATTTCCCTTGTAAGTATAAAATTTAAAGAGAAAAAATAAGATACTTAGTTTAAAACTGTGTACTAAAGAATACTGAAGTACACATTGGCACAGGGAAAAATTTCCTGATTAGAGCAACAGTAAGTCAAGCTCTAAGATCAACAATTGACAAATCAGATCTGAAAAAATTTAAAAGCTTCTGTAAAGAAAAGGACACCATCAATAGGACAAAACAGCAACCTACAGATTGGGAAAAGATCTTTACCAACCCTATATCAAAGAGAGTGCTAGTATCCAAAGAATACAAAGAACTCAAAAAGTTAGACTCCAGAGAATCAAATAGCCCTACTAAAAATGGGGTAGAAAATTAAACAAAGAATTCTTAACTGAGTAATCTCAAGTGGCTGAGAAGTACCTAAAGAAATGTTCAACATCCTTAGTCATCAGGGAAATGCAAATCAAAATGACCCCGAGATTCCACATTACACCAGTCTGAATGGCTAAGATCAAAAACTCAGGTGACAGCAGATGCTGGAAAGGATGTGGAGAAAGAGGAACACTCCTTAATTGTTGGTGGGATTACAAGCTGGTACAACAGTCTTGAAATTTGTCTGCTGGTTCCTCAGAAAACTGAACATAGTACTACCTGAGGAACCAGCTATACTACTCCTGGGCATATATCCAAAAGATGATCCAACATATAACAAGGACAAATGCTCCCCTATGTTTATAGTAACCTTATCTATAATAGCCAGAAGCTGGAAAGAACCCAGATGTCCTTCAACAGAGAATGGATACAGAAAATGTGGTACATTTACACAATGTGATACTACACAGCTATTAAAAACAGTGAATACATGAAATTCTTAGGCAAATGGATAGAATTAGAAAATATCATCCTGAGTGAGGTAAACCAATAGCAAAAGAATACACATGTTGTGCACTCACAGATAAGTGAATATTAGCCCAAACATTTGGAATACCCAAGATACAATTCATAGACCACATGAAGCTCAAGAAGAAGGAAAACCAAAGTATGGGTGCTTCAGTGCTTCTTAGAAGGTTGAACAAAACACTCAAGGGAGGAAAATCAGAGGCAAGTCATGGAACAGAGACCGAAAGAAGGGCCATGCAGACACTGGCCTACCTGGGGATTCATCCCATGTACAGATATCAAACCCAGAGACTATTCTGGATGCTACAAAATGATTGCTGAAAGAAGCCTGATATATCTGTCTCCTGAGAGGCTCTTTCAGAACCTGACAAATATAGAGGCAGATGCTTGAAGCCAACTGTTGGACTGAGCACCAGGTTCCCAATGGAGGAATTAGAGAAAGGACTGAAGGAACTAAAGGTGTTTGCAGCCCATAGGAAGAACAACAATATCAACCAACCAGACCTCCCAGAGCTCCCAGGGAATAAAACACCAACCAAAGAGTACACACTGAGGGGAGTGAGCCATGGCTCCAGCAGCATATGTGGCAGGGAATGCCTTATCAGACATCAGTAGGTGGGGAAGCCCTGGGTCCTGGAAAGGCTTGATGCCACAATATAGGGGAATGCCAAGGCTGGGAGACAAGAGTGGGTGGTTGAGTGGGGGAGCACCATCATAGAAGCAGGGAGATGGAGGATGGGATGGGGGGTTCTGGAGGGGAAAAAGGGAAAGGGTATTTGAAATGTAATTAAATAAAATAATCAATAAAAATTCAACATATTGCAACAACAACAAAAAGAAATGTATATGGTAATAATACCTGCTTAAGAATGTTGAAAACTCTTAATCTCCCATTATCACCAATAGAAATGGTGCTTGAAAAAAAAAAAAAAAAGGAAGAAAAAAAAAAAAAAAAAGAAATGGTGCTTGATTTTCCAAAATAAAAAAAATACATACATATACTGAGTCTTTGTAATCTTGATGAACTGGCTGCTGATGAATCATGGCGTTAATGGAGATGTAATCACAAAGGTTCAAAAAATCAATTTCAACTTTTAAAAATAAGAATAAATAAAACTGTTATATTTAGGAAGAAATACTGGTCTTCTGGTCTCCGTCTGAGTCCCAGAGTAACCCTGTAGCACACCTCTCAGGTCTGAAATCCCACTGAAAGAGAGCTGGTCATCCAAGAGCACTGCCTTTCCTAAATTAACAGGTGAGACGACCACTTTTACTCCAATAACTGACCAGAGAGAGAACTGGCTGGATGGAGACCACAGGGCTCGTAACCATGGAACTGGGAAAAGAGATCCTTCTGATCTCCATCTGAATCCCAAAATTAACCCTGTGGCACAGCTCTCCAGACCCGAATCCTGCTTAGAGAGAGCTGGTCTCCCAGGAGTGCTGACAACCTAGAATCACAGGCTCACAGGATCACAGTAGGGGCAGTCTCCAGTCAGAGACACCAAGACCAACTAATAGAAAAATAATCATATGATGAGAGGCAAGCTCAAGAGAACCTAAGAAACAGAAACTAAGGTTACTTGGCATCGTCAGAACCCAGTTCTCCCACAACATTAAGTTCTAGATACCACAACACACCAGAAGAGCAAGATTCTGATTTAAAATCACCTCTCATGCTGATGATAAAGGACTTTTAGAATGATATAAATAACTCCCTTAAAGAAATAAAGAACTCAGCTGAACAGGTAGAAGCCCTTAAAGAGGAAACACAAAAATCCCTTAAAGAATTACAGGAAAACACAACCAAACAGGTGAAGGAATTGAACAAAATTATCCAGGATCTAAAAATGGAAATGGAAACAACAAACAAAGCACAAAGGGAGATAAAACTGGAGATAGAAAACCAAGGGAAGAGACCAAGAGTCATAGATGCAAGCATCACCAACAGAATACAAAAGATAGAAGAGAGAATCTCAAGTGCAGAATATACCATAGAAAGTATTAACACAACAGTCAAAGAAAATGCAAAATTCAAAAAGCTCCTAACCCAAAACATCCAGGAAATCCAGGACACAATGAGACCAAACCTAAGGATAATAGGTATATAAGAGAGCAAAGATTCCCAACTTAAAGGACCAGTAAATAACTTTGACAGATTATAGAAGAAAACTTTTCTAACCTAAAGAAAGAGATGCCCATGAACATACAAGCAACCTATAGAACTCCACAGACTGGACCAAAAAAAAAAAAAAAAAAAAAAAAAAGAAATTCCTCCAGTCACATAATAATCAAAACACCAAATGAACATAAAAAAGAAAGAATATTAAAAGCAGTAAGGGGAAAAGGTCAAGTGACATATAAAGGCAGACCTATCAGAATTACACCAGTCTTTTTACCAGAGACTATAAAAGCTAGAAGATCCTGGGCAGATGTCATACAGACCCTAAGAGAATACAAATGCCAGTCCAGGCTACTATACCCAGCAATACTCTCAATTACCATAGATGGAAAAAACAAGATATTCCATGACAAAAACAAATTTATACAATATTTTCCCACACATCAAGCCCTACAAAGGATAATAGATGGAAAACTTCAACACAAGGAAAGAAACTACACCCTAGAAAATGCAAGAAACTAATCTTTCAACAAACCCAAAAGAATATATCCACTCAAACATCTTTCCATCTCTAACAACAAAAATAACAGGAAACAACAATCTCTTTTCCTTAATATCTCTTAACATCAATTGAGTCAATTCCTCAATAAAAAGACTAGATATGTAAACAGAACCCAGCTTTTATTTTGTCTAAACAAATAAACAACTTTATTTGTATTGGCCTACCAATGGTTAGGTTTGGTTATAACATTTTTTCCAAACAAATATCACTTTTGATGTTTCTCTTTTGCTGGTTATTTTTTATTTGGATATTTTATTTGTTTACATTTCAAATGTTATCCTCTTTCCTGATTTCACCTCTGCAAACCCCATATCCCATTCCTCCTCACCCTGCGTCTATGAGGGTTCTCTCCCACTCATACACTCACTTTCATCTTAGCTTTACTCTACACTGGGGTATCAAGCCTTCACAGGACCAAGGGCCTCCCCTTCCATTTCCTTCAACTCCTTCAGTCTTTGCCTAACTCCTCCTTTTGGGTCCCTGTGCACAGTACAATGGTTGGCTGCAAGCATCCACATCTGTGTTAGTCAGGATCTGGCAGAGCCTCTCAGGAGACAGCATGTATCATGCTCCTGTCAGCAGATACTTCTTGGCATCAGCAATAGTATCTGGGTTTGGTGTCTGCATGTGGGATGGATCCCCAGGTGGGGCGGCCTTT
This sequence comes from Mus musculus, assembly GCF_000001635.26. NCBI lineage: Eukaryota > Metazoa > Chordata > Mammalia > Rodentia > Muridae > Mus > Mus musculus. Next base: position 54,867,451 of record NC_000083.6, read on the forward strand.
CCTTCAGTCTCTGTTCCACTCTTTGTCCCTGTATTTCTTTTAGACAAGAGCTATCCTGGGTTAAAATTTTGGAGATGGGTGGGTGGCCCCATCCCTCAAGCAGGGGGCTATGCCTAACCTCTGGATATGGTCTCAACATACCCTCCCCTTTGTAGAGTATTTCAGCTAATGTCATCCCTGTGGAGTCCTGGGAGGCTCTTGTGTTCCTAGCATCTGGGACTTTCTAGTTGCTACCCACAGTTCCCCATCCCCCATTGCTACACAACTCTGTTCAATTTTCTGACCCTCTGTACATCTCCTTCATCTCTTCCCATACCTAATTTGGCCCTTCTTTTTCTCCTTCTCCTCCCAATTCCCTGCCCCTCCTCTACTTTACTTGATTATATTGTCCCCCCCCTCCTTCTACATAGGACTGAAGCATCCATACTTCATTCTTCCTATTTTGTGAATTCCATGTGGTCTGTGAGTTGTATCATGGGTATTCCATGCTCTTTGCCTAATATCCACTTCTCAGTGAGTACATACCCTGTGTGTTCATTTGTGACTGGGTTACTCAGCAAGTTTACATAATACTAGCCAGAATACTCATTCTCCAGGCAAGTGTATATCTGTGATGTCAAAATCAGCAGCATGGAGGATGGGATGCTCAAGTAGCAGTTTCTAAAGTCTGGAACTGGGCAAGCTGTCCTCCACACTGAAGAAGACAGTAACTCTTAAACATTATGGCAGAGCTTGGGCAATGTGAGGTTGGCTCTTGACTCTGCTTCTTCCTGCACATCTCTTCTGCTCTTGACTCTACCATGTTTGTGTGCAATAGTTAGGTTAATAACTTGATAATGTTAAATGATGTATATTTGGGGGAAGGCATTTATTACATAATAAATAATAAATAAAGTTCATAAACTATAAATGTCTATTTTGATATCTGCTCTCTCACTAAAAAAACACTCAAGAACTTGGCAGAGGTTATCACCTTATTGATAAAAGAATTTAATGGGCGAAAAAACAAAAATAATTTACATGTTATAAACTATAAGAATGTATCATTGGTCTTGGTTTTCATAGTCTTATTATCAGATTAATTTTCTGCCTTCTTTCAATTTGTCTTAACCAAGTCCTCCCTATTCAAATTTTCTGACATAAGGGAGACTTCATACTGATTTCTTAAAAACAGGTATCATTCCTAGAAGGCTTCTGGACACCACAGTCTACCAACACTGAATCCTGTGTCAATTCTATGAATGTCACCCCCTTTTTGCCATATGTTCTTCTCTGGGCCTCCATATTCAGATTATATAGGAGCATAACATAACATAACTATGAACATACTTGCAGGAGTAGTGAGAGCAAGTGGACTTGAGAGACCTGTCTACAGACTGTCCTAGGTAGACAGAATTGCTGAGTATTTGCCTATTGGAGTAATATTCAATACTGAAGTGTGAATGCAAAGTTAGGTCCACTGGGAAACTGAAAAATACCTCCCAAGACAAGGAAATGTAGAGCTGAGAGGGGTGTGGGTCATCACTAGTTCCATTTTTGTGCTAGATGTTCTGCTGACCTATTCTGTCACCTGTATTTTCTGTACCAGCCTACTTTTCCCTTTTTCATCACCACCTGCTTTATTAGCCCTGATCGTGGGTGGCTGTGTCCAAGCTTTGAATAGAAGTTAGGGAGCAATAGAATCAATGCTGCATCACCAGAAGATTGAGCACAGCCAGAGCTAGAAAGAAATCTGCCCTATTTTAGCACATTGCCTGCTACAGCTGAGAAGTAAATAGATGATGTCAAATTGTGCTCATCCTCTAATTTTGTGTTCAAAATTCACCAGTTTGCAGTGTGTTCCTATTTATATTTTTCTCAGTGTTTATAACCTATTATTAGGAGCTACATTCCTACATATATGCCCCAAATTGACTGTGCTTCAAAACAATGTATCTGGCAAATTTTGTCTTTTCTCAAAAGGAATGATCCATTAAAAGATAGCCTGTCAATCTACCCTTGTCCTGTTTGATATTTTAGGTAGGATGTATAAGCCCATTGGTGCCCATCTGTCTTGTTTTGATTGCTTTCAATATCTGCTCTACAGATGATAACTTTCTGATTGGAAAATGTTTTGGTCTGCCTTTGAGCCATTTTACTTCTGTCTTTAAGAGGCAACTTATCAAAAGCAGAAAAATAACTTGGTTGTTGCATCTTTGTTGCACTTAATCATCATGAGCACTAACAAAACCCTACACCCTAGAACCAGAATCCTATTGATTTTATTTCTCTACTCCTCTGGAATCAGTGGATACACATCCTCAGAAAGTTATCTACATTAAAAAAGACCCTCTTCATAACCTCTGAGTTGCCCCAGAATAGAACCAGCATGCTTAGAGAGATAGGATTCAACATTAAAATAAACTAATTTGATGCTTTCCCAAAGATGAAAGGAAATTGCTGCCAATGCTAATGTAAAATCTAAGAGAAGTTCCTATAGGTACAGGATTTAGTCCAGTGTGCACTTTATATTATGAAACATTTGAAATTCTTAACTTTAGAAATTGATGCATAGAAAAATTTGATAAGGGTACAGGAAAATATATAAAATTTCATTCTCATCTAATTGGCTTGGAATATAGTTCATTTCCTGTTATGAAAGAGCCATATTTTTCTGCAGAATTTGATGTCAGAAATTCTGCCATCAAAAAGCACATGACAAAATAGAATGTTTTTCTTGAGTATTTGATAGGTTAAATTTACCTGCAATTAAACCAACATTAATGAAATAATACAAATTTAATTGACAATTGATTGGTGTTTATTATGAAAACAAAAACATAACCTTTGGTCATAATTTTGGTGGTTGAATGAGAATATTTTTCATAGTATTCAAATACCTGGTTTCTGGTACAGGGTGCTGTTTGTGGAGGCTTTGGTAGAGTAGTTTTGATAAGGGCAGGAGAGTAAGGGGTTGAGTTGATGAAGCTTTGTCCTACTCCCAGTCTGTGCTTAGGTTTGAAGCTGTGTGTGCTCTGTTTTCTGCTTTTTGTCACATGTCTTCTACTTGCTGTCATGCCCCCCACCTTGATGGACAAAGATCCCTCTAGAAGGATAGCCAAAGTAATACATTCCTGCTCTACATGCCTCAATTGTGGTGTTTGATCTGGGATCAATCAGTCAAACTAGCAACAGAAAAGTACCTAGTGCAATAATGAGCAGATTATTCATGCAAACAATTCATTTGAGGGTAAGTGTTTGGATCTGATCACATAGCCTAAATAACTGCCAGTTCACTGGGTCTCAAAAAACAAAATCTGAGCATTTGCTCTCTTAATCAATTTTGTTTTCCAACTCTAAGAATATGACATTAGCTTAACTTTGATATAAATCATAATCTGACTTTATATTTTACCTCCAGATCCTTCTAATCCTCATACCTTCAGAGTGCATACTTATGCCTGTTTTCTCTCTCCTTGGTGTCTGTAGTAGACAAGGAAGTTTGTAGTACTGTACATGAGCCAAAATCAGTTCTATTAGTCAGACTCAAGTTATCTTGTGTCTTTATAAATGGAGGAAAATATGAACAGAGTCCCAGGACATGACCATGAAAACTCCCAGGACTTGACAACAATCAACAAAAGGTAGAGCTTAACAGAGGTTGGAGATTCTTTTCAAGTATCCTTAGTGAACAGGCAGCATCCTACAACTTGCTTATAGACTTCTAGTATCCATGCAGTAAATCAGTACAATTTTCTGCTTTCAGTTGCCGAATTTGTTTCTGCTATTTCTAAAATTCTTTAGCCTGCAAAAGCTAGCTGTAAAGGCATGAGCCACCCCACATGAGGCTTCTCAGGGAAAATTTCTGAAGCTTGTCAATGACAACTTAACTGATTTCATCAAAGCATTCATATTGGGGCCAGAGTGATGTTAAAAGCCACACACAAATTATTGAGTTTCAGTTATGTGTGGGAATTCTGTATAAAATCATTAACTTTGGAAGCAATTTATCAAGAACCAATGTATAACTAAGATGCCTAGACACATCATTGTATATGCCTTGCTGAGGTTGTTTGTAAGCTATAGGAGTTCTCTGGAAAAAAAAGAAAGCATTTTCAACATATGGTACTCATCTAACTGGCTTTCTAGATGTAGAAGAATAAAAACAGATCCATAGGTGTCACCTTACACAAAGCTAAAATCCAAGTGGATCAAAGACCTCAACATAAAAGCAGATGCACTGAATCTAATCGACAAAGTATGAAGTACTGTTGAAAAGATTGAGACAGGAGAAACTTTCCTGAACAGAATACCAATGGCTCAGGCTCTAAGACCACTAATTGATAAATTAAACCTCATGAAATTGTAAAGATTCTGTAAACCACAGGATACTGTCAATAGGATGAAATGGCAGTCTATAATTGATAGTCACTCAGTCTACATCTGATAATATCCAAAATATACAAAGAACTCAAGAAGTTAGACGCCAAAACACCAAATAACCCATCCAAAGGGGTCTGCAACTGTATAGGAGGGACAACAATATGAACTAACCAGTATCCCCCAGAGCTGTGTCTCTAGTTGCATATGTAGCAGAGGATGGCCTAGTCAGCTATCAATGGGAGGAGAGACCCTTGGTCTTGAGAAGATCATATGCCCCAGTTATAGGGGAATGCCAGGGCAGAGAAGGTTCCATAGGGAACATGGATACAACAATCATAAAATGCAAAAAGATCCTAAATCAAAACATCCAGAAAATCCAGGACACAATGAGAAGACCAAACCTATGGATAATAGGAGTAGATGAGAATGAAGATTTTCAACTTAAAGGGCCATCAAATATCTTCAACAAAATTATAGATGAAAACTTCCCATACCTAAAGAAAGAAATGCCCATGAACATATAAGAAGCCTACAGAACTCCAAATAGACTAGACAAGAAAAGAAATTCCTCCCAATACATAATAATCAGAACAACAAATGCACTAAATAAAGACAAAGTATTAAAATCAGTAAGGGAAAAACGTCAAATAACATATAAAGGCTGATCTATTAGAATTACACAAGACTTCTCACCAGAGATTATGAAGGCCAGAAGATCACGGACAGATGTTATACAGACATTAAGAGAATACAAATGCCAACCCAGACTACTATACCCAGCAAAACTCTCAATTTCCATAGATGGACCAAAGTATCCCATGACAAAACCAAATTCACACAATATCTTTCCACGAATCCAGCCATTCAAAGGATAATAAAGGGAAAACACCAACACAAAGATGGAAATTACACCCTAGAAAAAGCAAGAAATTAATCCTTTAACAAAACTAAAAGAAGATAGATACAAGAACAGATTCCCAACTTTAACAACAAAAATGACAGGAAACACCAATTATTTTTCTTTGATTTATCTTAACATCAATGGACTCAATTCCCCAATAAAAAGACATAGACTAATAAACTGGTTACACAGACAGGACCCAAAATTTTGCTGCTTACAGGAAACCCACTTTATCAGGGAAAAAGACAGAAAGTACCTCAGAGAAAAAGGCTGGAAAAAAAGTTTTCCAAGCAAATGGTTCAAAGAAACAAGCTGGAGTAGCCATTCTAATATCGATTAAATTGACTTCTAACCCAAAGTTATATACAAAAAAAAGAAAAGAAAAGAAAAAAACAAAGAAAAGAGGGACATGTCATATTCATCAAAGGTAAAATCTACTAAGATGAACTCTCAATTCTGAATATCTATGCTCCAAATGCAAGGGCAGCCACATTAAAGAAACTTTAGTAAAGCTCAAAGCACACATCGCACCTCACACAATAATCCTGGGAGACTTCAACACACCACTCTCATCAATGGACAGATCCTGGAAACAGAAACTAAACAGAGACACATGGACACTAACAGATGTTATGAAACAAATGGATCTAACAGATATCTACAGAACATTTTACCAAAACCAAAAGGATATAAGTTCTTCTCAGCACCTCATGGTACCTCCTCCAAAAATGACCATATAATTGGTCACAAAACAGGCCTCCACAGATACAAAAATATTGAAATTGTCCCATACATCCTATCAGATCACCATGGACAAAGGCTAATCTTCAATAACAGCATTTTTTTATTGAAAGTCAACATTCACGTGGAAACTGAACACTTTACTCAATGATACCTTGGTCAAGGAAGAAATAAAGAAAGAAATTAAAGACTTTTTAGGGTTTAATGAAAATGAAACCACAACATACCCAACCTTATGGGACACAATGAAAGCAGTCCTAAGAGGAAAACTCATAGCTCTGAGTGCCTCCAAAGAGAAAGTAGAGAGAGCATACACTAGCAGTCTGTCAGCACAGCTAGAAGCTCTAGAACTAAAGGAAGCAAATTCATGCAAGAGGAGTAGAGGTAAGGAAATAATCAAACTTAGGGCTGAAATCAACCAAATCGAAACAAAAAGAACTATTAAAATAAGCAACCAAACCAGGAGCTGGTACTTTGAGAAAATCAAAAAGATAGATAAATCCCTAGCCAGACTAACTAGAGGGCATAGGGACAGTATCCTAATTAACAAAATCAGAAATGAAAAAGGAGACATAACAACAGAAATCAAAAACATCATCAGATCCTACTACAAAAGGCTATACTCAACAAAACTGGAAAACTTGGATGAAATGGACAACTTCCTAGACAGATACCAGGTACCAAAGTTAAAGCAGGATCGGATTAATGAATTTAACAGTCCCATCTTCCCTTAAGAAATAGAAGCAGTCATTAATAGTTTCCCAAACAAAAAAAGCCCAGGACCAGATGGGTTTAGTGCAGAGTTCTATCAGACCTTCAAAGAAGACCAAATTCCGACTCTACTCAAACTATTCCACAAAATAGAAACAGAAGCTACTCAACCCAATTCATTCTATGAAACCACAATTACTCTGATACCTAAACCACACAAAGATCCAACAAAGAAAGAGAACTTCAGACCAATTTCCTTATGAATATCAATGCAAAAATACTCAATAAAATCATCACAAACCGAATCCAAGAACACATCAAAGCTATCATCCATCATGACCAAGTAGGCTTCATCCCAGGGATGCAGGGATAGTTTAATATATGGAAATTCATCAACGTATTCCACTATATAAACAAACTCAAAGACAAAAATCACATGATCATCTCCTTAGATGCTGAGAAATCATTTGACAAAATCCAACACCCCTTCATGATAAAATTCATGGAAAGATCAGGAATTCAAGGCCCATACCTAAACATAATAAAAGAGATCTACAGCAAACCAGTAGCCAACATCAAAGTAAATGAAGAGAAGCTGGAAGCAATCCCACTAAAATCAGGGACTAGACAAGGCTGCCCACTTTCTCCCTACATCTTCAATATAGTACTTGAAATCCTAGCCAGAGCAATTAGCAACAAAAGGAGATCAAGGTGATGAAAATTGGAAAAGAAGTAAAAATATCACTGTTTGAAGATGATATGATAGTATATATAAGTGACCCTAAAAATTCCACCAGAGAACTCCTAAACCTGATAAACAGCTTTGGTGAAGTAGCTGGATATAAAATTAACTCAAACAAGTCAATGGCCTTTCTCTACACAAATATAAACAGGATGAGAAAGAAATTAGAGAAACAACACCCTTCTCAATAGCCACAAATAATATAAAACACCTTAGTGTGACTCTAACTAAGGAAGTGAAAGATCTGTATGACAAGAACTTCAAATCTCTGAAGAAAGAAATTGAAGAAGATCTCAGAAGATGGAAACATCTCCCATGCTCATTTATTGGCAGGATTAATATAGTAAAAATGGCTATCTTGCAGAAAGGAATCTACAGATTCAATGCAATCCCCATCAAAATTCCAACCTAATTCTTCACTGAGATAGAAAGGGCAATTTGCAAATTCATCTGGAATAACAAAAACCTAGGAGAGCAAAACTGTTCTCAACAACAAAAGAACCTCTGGGGGAATCACCATGCCTGACCTCAAGCTATACTACAGAGCAATTGCGATAAAAACTGCAAGGTACTGGTACAATGACAAACAGGTAGATCAATGGAATAGAACTGAAGACTCAGAGATGAATCCACACACCTATGGTCACTTGATCTTTGACAAGGGAGGTAAAACCATCCAATAGAAGAAAGACAGAATTTTCAACAAATGGTGCTGGCACAACTGGCAGTTATCATGTAGAAGAATGAGAATTGATCCATTCTTATCTCCTTGTACAAAGCTCAAGTCTAAGTGGATCAAAGAACACCACATAAAACCAGAGACACTGAAATCTACAAAGGAGAAAGTAGGGAAAACCCTCGAAGGTATGGGCACAGGGGAAATATTCCTACGCAGAACAGCAATGGCCTGTGCTATAAGATCAAGAATCGTAAAAGTTTCTGTAGGGCAAAAGACACTGTCAATAAGACAAAAAGGCCACCAACACATTGGAAAAGAATTTTTACCAATACTAAATTTGATAGGGGATTAATATCCAATATATACAAAGAGCTCAAGAAGCTGAATTCCAGAAATTCAAATAACCCCATTAAAAAATGGGGTAAAGAATTCTCAACTGAGGAATACTAAAGGGCAGAGAAGCACTTGAAAAAATCTTCAACATCCTTAATAATCAGGGAATTGCAAATCAAAACAACCATGAGATTCTACTTCCTACCAGTCAGAATGGCTAAGATCAAAAATTCAGGTGACAGCAGATGCTGGTGAGGTTGTAGAGAAAGAGGAACACTCCTCCATTGCTGGTGGGATTTCAAGCTGGTGCAACCACTCTGGAAATCAGTCTGGCATTTCCTTGGAACTGGACATAGTACTACCACTAGATCCAGCAATACCTCTCCTGGGCCTATACCTAGAAGATATTCCAACTGGTAATAAGGACACATGCTCCACTATGTTCATAGCAGCCCTATTTATAATAACGAGAAGCTGGAAAGAATCCAGATGTCCCTCAACAGAGGAATGGATACAGAAAATGTGGTACATTTACACAATGGAATACTACTCAGCTATTAAAAACAATGAATTTACGAAATTCTTGGGCAAATGGATGTATCTGGAGGACATCATCCTGAATGAGGTAACCCAATCACAAAAGAAGTCACTTGATATGCACTCTCTGATAAATGGATATTAGCCCAGAAAACTAGAATACCCAAGATACAACTTCCAAAACACAAGAAAATCAAGAAGGAAGACCAATGCGTGAATACTTCATTCCTCCCTAGAATACGGAATAAAATATACATGGAAGGAGTTACAGAGACAAAGTTTGGAGCTAAGATGAAAGGATAGACCATTCAGAGACCGCCCCACCCGGGGGTCCATCCCATAATCAGCCACCAAACACAGACACTATTGCATATGCCAGCAATATTTTGCTGAAGGGACTCTGATATTGCTGTCTCCTGTGAGACTTTGCCAGTGCCTGGCAAATACAGAAGTGGATGCTCATAGTCATCTATAGGATGGAACACCGGGCTTCCAATATAGGAGCTAGAGAACGTACCTAAGACCTGAAGGGGTCTGCAACCCTATAGGTGGAACAACAATATGAACTAACCAGTATCCCCAGAGCTCGTGTCTCTAGCTGCATATGTAGCAGAAAATGGACTAGTCGGCCATCATTGGGAAGAGAGGCCCCTTGGTCTTGCAAACTTTATATGCCTCCGTACAGGGGAATGCCAGGAAGTGGGAGTCAGTTGCTAGGGTAGCAGAGCTGGGGGAGGATCTAGGGGACTTTTGGGATATCATTTGAAATGTAAATGAAGAGAATATTTTTTAAAAAAAGTAAGAAAAAAAGAATGATCTGAGTTTCCTATGACTAGAAGAGTCAAGAACATATTGGGCAAAAGAAAGTAGTAACAATCTTCCATGTTATCTTTCAAAAAATCTCCATTTGATGCAACAGAAGTTGGCTTGAATGGGAATTTCATATTTCCCTGGATATTGTTTTCTATCACTGTGATTTTCTAAGGACCCCAGAAGCCCACTTGCATAATTTTTATTGCTTTCAGTTCATGTTTTGACAATTAGCTATCACATTTATTATAAAATAAAACGATCAAAATGAAACAGTATTTTTTTCTTCAACTTTTTCTTTTTGTCCTTTTTTAATTAGATATTGTCTCTATTTACATTTCAAATAATATCCCCTTTCCTTGTCTCCCCTCCAAAACCCCCTATCCCATATCCCTCCCTGCTCCCCAACCCATCCACTCCCACTTCCCTGTCCTAGCATTTCCCTACACTGAGGCATTGAGCCTTCATAGGACCCAGGGCCTCTCCTCCCATTGATGTCTAACAAGGCCACCCTCTGCTATATATGCAGCTGGAGGCATGGGTCCATCCATGTGTACTCGTTTGTTGGTGGTTTAGTCCCTGGGAGCTCTGGGGGTACTGGCTGGTTCATATTATTGTTCCTCCTATGGGGCTGCAAACCCCTTCAGCTCCTTGTGTACTTTCTATAGCTCCTCCACTGGAGACCCTGTACTCAGTCTAATGGTTGGCTGTGAGCATCCAAATCTGTATTTGTCAGGCACTGGTAGAGCCTTTCATGAGACAGCTATATCAGGCTCCTGTCAGCAAGCACTTGTTGGCATCCACAATAGTGTCTGGGTATTGAAGTCATGTTCACTGAGTCATGAAAAGGAGTCATTCCACTGTGTTTTTGCCTCTTTATCTTTCATTTGTGAAAAACAATGAGTTACCTTTCCATATTTTAACATCTCAATTGAAATATGCATTACAATAAATTCCCCAAAGTTAATTGGCAGAATTTTTTTCTTTTTCACTTGTATATTTAAAAAAATGATATCTTAAAATTGGTGGCATCCTGGAGAGACAGGAAAGATATCTCAGAGGTCAGTACCACTGACTGTTTTTCTAGAAGATACATGTTCAATTCTCAGCACCCACCTGGCAGCTCACAGCCATCTGTACTTTTGTTCCAGGGTGTCTGTACCCTCTCCTGTGGGCATCAGGCACACATGTGGTTTACAAACTTGCATGCAGGCAAAACACCCATATACATAATGTTTAAAGTAATACTAATAAACCAGAAAAATGTTGATGAAATCTTAAGAGCAAGGAAAGAATGCATATACTCAAAAAACAGATTATACTCACATCTACATGGAATTTTCCCAAAAGTATGGATTCTGTTTAGTACTTACTGCCTATATTCCAATCCTTCATAGAATTGGGGGACATCTGACCAAGTTGTATTCTCAGCAATGCACAGATCCAAAATGTCTGGGTGAACAGGTTTCAAATACTTCCATTGGAGAAAAAGGCCTTCAAGTATAACAATTTTGGTTTCTCTAGTGCTTATCTGCAAACATATGGACCTCATGACCTACACTGGCCTGGATGGGTATGTATAGATTTCATTGCCCTTCAGCTTTTGTTGTGAGACTAGCTGGTAATCAGCTGATCTGTATGCTTGTGCGTATCTCATATCTCTCTGACTTTGTAACCTATAGTTACACCAGTTATACAATTAAATAAAGTTACTCTGGGTGGTCCTTATTTGTTGCATTCTATACTCTATTCTCCTTTCCTTCTTCCCTCTTTACACTGGCGAAACTCTTGGCTCAAGAATGGAAAGACTATGACAACTGAGGGGGAAATAAATCTCCTATAATATCCAGACCTCTGGTTGCCTGAATTCCTTTTCTAACATGCACACTCAAGATCTTATAATAATTTTTGTGGACCATACATTTCTATGTAGAATATCTTTCTGCTTTCCATAATTGGAGTGTACTAGTTTCCCTTAGCTGCTGCAAGACACACTGTGACTTCAACCACAAAAATGTTATGCCCTTATATCTCTGGAAATCAGAAGGGGCAGTTCAAAGTGTTAGAAGGTCTATGCCTCCTCTATCAAAATTAATGATAATCATTCTTTGTCTTTTCCATTTTCTATAACTGTACGGTTTATGACTATAGCCTTCTTATCTTCTATTTCCACATCACTTCCTTTTCTGTTTGCATCAAATTCCCCTATGCTACTTTTTATAATGGTTCAGATGATGGTATTTAGGAGATATGTTGAAGATCCAACAGTATTTCTACATCTAACGTGTTTAATAATATCAGTGGAACACTTTTTTTTCAAATTAGAACATTAAAATTCCAGCTTCAGAATGTGTGCATATTATAAGGAATCGTCATTATCTCACTATAGTTAGGTTGTATTATCCAATCAGACTTAGCATTAGAATTTGTGTTTGTGTAGAAATTCTATGACAAATACTCACAAACCATGTGTTTTAAATCTGACAAAATATTTTCCTGTAAAACTTCAAAGCTTGTCATTCAAAATAAAGATGTATGAAGACCATGTTCTCTCAAAGGCTCATTTTATCATTCCCCCTAATTGATGCTAAATCATCTGGCAAAGTACCCTTAAGAATCAATTTTATTATTGATTTTTATGTTGGTAGTAAAATTGATTTTTAGTACTATGATGCTTGGGCTGAATTCATAGTTTAGCAAAATACTTCGGGAATATTTTAAGATATATCTCCCATGCTGCCTAAAAATATATGATTCCCGTGTGTATAACAGCATCACCCCTTGTACTGGCTAGTTTTGTGTCAACTTGACACAGCTGGAGTTATCACAGAGAAAGGAGCTTCAGTTGAGGAAATGCCTCCATGAGATCCAACTGTAAGGCATTTTCTCAAGTAGTGATCAAAGGGGAAAGGCCCCTTGTGGATGGGACCATCTCTGGGCTGGTAATCTTGGTTCTATAAGAAAGCAGGCTGAGCAAGCCAGGGGAAGCAAGCCAGTAAAGAATGTCCCGCCATGGCCTCTGCATCAGCTCCTGCTTCCTGACCTGCCTGAGTTCCAGTCCTGACTTCCTTCAATGATGAACAGCAATGTGGAAGTGTAAGCTGAATAAACCCTCTCCTCCCCAACTTGCTTCTAGGTCATGATGTTTGTGCAGGAATAGAAACCCTGACTAAGACACCCCTCATTCCAGCTTCTTGAAGTAAACAGAAGAATGAGAATTTGTGGTCTGACTGGACTCTATGGTTTGTATCACCATCCAGACTACCATGATTCTACGTTTAGTTTTTCTGACCCACATGGTTGTACAGTTTTCAGAAACACAATGATAACCCAACTGACTCATTCCAGGAAAGCAAGAACTCTTATTGTTAGAACTGAGCCCTCTCCAAAGTTTTAGCCACTATCATGATTTGAATGGCATCTCCATAACTCACAGTGGAATATAACACCTGTTGCAGCACTTTTGGGAAGTTGGAGTCTTACATGGTCAAGTGATTGTGGCTCATGAGTAGATTAAGGTTACTAACAAATGTGTATGGTACAGAAGTAAAGGTTTTTCTTGCTGGCTAACATGCAGTCTTGAGATGTTATGTTTTCTGCTACTTATTGATAACTTCTAGCCCTTTTTTCTTAGACCCTCATTATTAGAACCACGAGCCAAGTAATTTCCCATTATTCACATTTTCCCAGCCTATGATGCTACATTTCCTGGGCAGAAATCAGGCCAACACAACCATCATTAGGGAGCAGGCTTAGAATATCCCTTCCACTTAGAGGCTGCTGATTACCTTATTTTATTTTATTTTATTTTATTTTATTTATTTATTTTATTTTATTTTATTTTATTTTATTTTATTTTATTTTATTGTATGCTACATTATGTTCAGAAAAAACATCCCATGTGAAGCAACTCCATTTTACCTCTTTTGCCACTTGTCACACAGTCCTCTCATAACTTAAGTCCTATTGTTCTTCTCCCTTTACAACTTCCTCCAACACTCCTACTCATAACTAAAACACTTCCAGATATTTCCTAATACCTTCTAGATGAGCCTAACTTTTTCTCAAGGTCAATAATCATAACACTTGTCAACCTGAAAAAAATCTGTTTTAGATTTTTCCTTGTATGAGACTTAGATTCTCGACTTATATTTAGCAGAAATTATTTAATTTCTTTTAATTTTATAAACCTCATCCTTAAATTACATGTGGTGCTGTGCCTATATATAGACATGTATAGGTTAAATGGAATAAATTACACAGCTAGAACATGAGGTCAATATAAGCTCTCATATTCTACCTGGAGGCCCATCATTTACATAAACTTGACATTTTAGACTTTCAAGAAATGTGTAGCCTGTGGTAGATCAAAACAACTAAACCACTATATAGTGTGTATTTAAAAGGTAAGACAATATACGAACAACCTTGGTCAAGCTTGTCCATCTTGCCCTTAAATTTTTCTTTAATGTCATACACACACACTAGTTTACCATTCCATATTGTTAATGTCTTTTAATTGAAAGACTTTAGATAAAGAATCATCGGTAGTGGGTTTTTAATTATATTGGAAATCTTACAGCAGATTTAGAGCATTTTGCAATAAATATGTCCAAGGAAGTTTTAAGCTACATTTTACTGGTATTTTAGTATTCATTATAAAAAGAAACAGTTTTATATTGTTCCATAAAGTAAGAAATCATCCATTAATTTACCATTCTCTTAAATGCCACGTTTTATGTTTCAATTTCCTAAAAGTTAAAAATTGCTATAATGGACATTATTATTTTGTAGATTGTGCAAGGGACTTTATGTTAAAGGTGGAATTTTTCTGAAAAATATGGTTGATAAAAAACATAAAATATCAATACAAATCCATTCTAGTACCTACACCGTATGGAAACACTGGCTGACCTAGCCAATCTTTCTAATTCTTAATGATATTCTGAAATGCAAATATTACTCCTTGTGTATATTAACTTAGACAGGCAAAGGAGTATAATGGGGAAACTGCAATATGTACATTTGCCTCATTTAATTAAACAGTGCCTCTTTTATATTTTAACTATTTCCAAGTGTGAAAAAGGTAAAAATAAGCTTGACAGTCTATTAATTCTATTTCACAACTTAAAGATTAAACCAGTTTTCTCTTGATAAATATAAAGAGAAAATTATGAAATGACTGGTGATTTTCTTATGTCTTTAAATCAACCCATTTTCTTACATTTCAAGCAAAATAATGAAGAGTTTGATTTTTCAATCTTTATTTCTTAAACAACCTTCATTGTTTACTTAGCAAAAACAGAAGTTCAATGTGTATAGGTCTTTTGGCTATATGTATTTACATGGACCAAACATGTCTGGTGACCTCAGAAGCCAGAAGGTGGCTTTTATCCCATGAAACTGAAGTCACAGATGGGTGTGAGCTGCCATGTGGGTATTGCAAATTAAACCTGGGTACTCTGAAGGAACAGTTAGTGCTCCTAAACACTTAGCCACCTCTCTAAGCCATCAACCAAGGAGCACACATGGCTCTAGCTGCATAAGTAGCAGATGATGGCCTTGTCAGGCATCAATGGGAGGAGAGATTCTTAGTCCTATGAAGACTTGATAGATACCCTAGTGTAGGGGAATCGAGGGTGGGGAGGTGAGAAATGGTGGGTGAGAGGAGGAACACCCTCATAGAATCAGGGGGAGGGAGGATGGGCTAGGGGGTTTCCGGGAGCGGTGAGAAACCTGGAAACAGGAAAACATTTGAAATGTAAATAAAGAAAATATCCAACAAAAATAAGTAAAACTATTGATTTAAGGTAGATATGACTGATTTTTATATAAAATTTTGGATCTGTGATTCCTTTAAGCTTTTAACAAGATTACTTTTAAAGATAAATAATAAAATACTCCCTTCAAAGGTACAGAAGTTCAAGCTTCTATTTATTGAATGTCTACCTCATATCTTTGACATGCTCTTGATAGTGAGTATTTCTGTAGAAATTAAGGTGTAATGAACTGCCTATTTTTCCCCTCATGAGTCTTATATTCGGGAGAATATAATTCAGAGAAGTAGAACAATAGAGGAGAAAGAGATTCCATGGCTGGGAGAAAGTTGAAGAGTATACATGTAATCATTGTTCTCTGTTCCTAATAGTGGACAGGATATGACTGGCTGCTTCAAGTTCTCGCTGCCTTGAACTTCCCCACTTCTTTGGACTATAACCTTGCATTGTGGGCCAAAATAATCATTTTTTCATAAGTTGCCATGTTAATTGTTAAAAGTCATCTGTTAATAGCTAATAAGCCACATGCAGTTTGATCCATGCAGAAAGTAATATTATCATGATTCTGCAGTTTTCTAATAGAAAAAGCAAAGCAAATATATCCTAAAACCAAATTCCCTGATTACAAGGTCCATTATGGAACAATGACATCATTCAGGCATTATACTTAAGATAAAAACAAAAAGAATACAATTTACCTGAAATGATATAGGCTAACAAGTTAATGAAGCCACTAAAAGTAAGTAAATATAACAACAAACCACAATAACATTGTGGAACATGCATCTATAATTTAAAAATGTGAATTCTTAAATTCACATTAAATTTGACTTGCTATGATGTACCAAAATGTGAAGGGTGGGAGAACTTCACATGCAAAGTATATATCACTGAAGAAATTGGAGAAGTCACTAGAAAATGCAAAAACCTCCTATGTTTCTGGATCATAAGAATAAGCATTTTAAATAGCAATATTACCAAAAGCAATACACCAATTCAATGCACCTCTTACAAAGTTTCAATAATATTTTTCACAGAATTGAATATAATGAATATATATGAGTATAATTAATATATATGTATATGTATGTATGTATATATATATATTCATACAGATACACACAAAATTCCAAGTAGCAAAAAAAAATCCCAAGAAAAAGAGTAAGTATAATAGCATGATACTAGTCCAAAACAGACAGATAACTCAAATGAACAGAAGAGAATAGAAAAGACAGAAAAAGTGTCCAGGCAGCTACAATTAGCAGATCCAGGACAAAGGTATCAAAACATACTTGGGAAAAAGAAAATATCTTTAACAAAAGGGACTGGAAAATGGAAATCATATTCTTGTCTCTCATCCCATACAAAAGCAATTTCAGACATGTCAGGTAAATGTATGACAGTAAATTCTGAAGCTACTTGCTGGGCATGTGGCACACGCCTTTAATCCCAGCACTCAGGAGGCAGAGGCAGGCAGATTTCTGAGTTTGAGGTCAGCCTGGTCTACAAAGTGAGTTCCAGGATAGCCAGGGCTATACAGATAAACCCTGTCTCAATAAAATAAAATAAAATAAAATAAAATAAAATAAAATAAAATAAAATAAAATAAAATAAAATAAAATAAAAAAAAACAAAAAACAAACAAACAAAAAAAATCTGAGGCTACTAGAAGGAAACATAGCAGGGATACTTGTAAGCACTTGCTTCCTGATGAGATGCTAATAGCTCAAGAGGAAGAATTAACTATAGCCTCCCCCAGCCTTGAGTAGGCTGGCTTTGACCTTGCTGCCACTGAGAATGAGACAACCTGGGGTGGAACCTTCTGATTTAGATGGCTCTATTTTTCTGTCACCTGCCTCTGCTCTTCTCCAAGACACTGATCCCTACAGAGAGGACCTTGAGCTATTCCGGAGACAGCATCCAGAAGATCCACCTACAGGCTGGCAACAGGCATCAAGAATGGATTAGTGGGGGATAGGCCTCCCCACTTTATAAGCACAGACTCTTAGTAAACTTTGGGGGCCTTGAACAGAAACATGTCTTGGCCTCCATTATTTCTCTAGTCGTTCTCTCCGATACAGCTCCGGCCTCCCACTCAGGAATCCAGTTAGTGTGGCTACAGGCGGCTTACAATTAACAAATGAAATTAATTAAATTTAAAAGATCTCTCTAGAGCAAAAGAAGCAGTCAGCATAGTGCATAGACAGCTATGAAAATAGATGTTAAGTCTATGCCAATATGTATCTCACAGGGAACTGATATCTAGAGCTTTGAAGACCCAAAATATGAAGTAATAGATGAAACAATCCAGTCAACAAGTAGGCAATGGAAATGAAGAATTTTCAAGTGAAGAATTACAAACATGCTTTAAAAAAACATGCTTTTAAAAAAAGTGTTAAATGTCTTATTCAGCAGGAAAATATAAATCATAAGTACATTGAGACTCTATTCTACCATTGAAAAAAATCTATCATCAAGAAAATAAACAAAAACGCATTCTGGCTAATATGTAAGAAAAGGGAGCCTTCTTTATCTCATGCATGCAGAGATGTAATTTTGGATAATGTACAAAGCAACATAGAGCCTCTTCAATTATTCTAAAAAGTTTTTTTTTTCTTTCCATTTTTTATTAGGTATTTAGCTCATTTACATTTCCAATGCTATACCAAAAGTCCCCCATACCCACCCACCCCCACTCCCCTACCCGCCCACTCCCCCTTTTTGGCCCTGGCGTTCCCCTGTTCTGGGGCATATAAAGTTTGTGTGTCCAATGGGCCTCTCTTTCCAGTGATGGCCGACTAGGCCATCTTTTGATACATATGCAGCTAGAGTCAAGAGCTCCGGGGTACTGGTTAGTTCATAATGTTGATCCACCTATAGGGTTGCAGATCCCTTTAGCTCCTTGGGTACTTTCTCTAGCTCCTCCATTGGGAGCCCTGTGATCCATCCATTAGCTGACTGTGGGCATCCACTTCTGTGTTTGCTAGGCCCCGGCATAGTCTCACAAGAGACAGCTACATCTGGGTCCTTTCGATAAAATCTTGCTAGTGTATGCAATGGTGTCAGCGTTTGGATGCTGATTATGGGGTGGATCCCTGGATAAGGCAGTCTCTACATGGTCCATCCTTTCATCTCAGCTCCAAACTTTGTCTCTGTAACTCCTTCCAAGGGTGTTTTGTTCCCACTTCTAAGGAGGGGCATAGTGTCCACACTTCAGTCTTCATTTTTCTTGAGTTTCATGTGTTTAGGAAATTGTATCTTATATCTTGGGTATCCTAGGTTTTGGGCTAATATCCACTTATCAGTGAGTACATATTGTGTGAGTTCCTTTGTGAATGTGTTACCTCACTCAGGATGATGCCCTCCAGGTCCATCCATTTGGCTAGGAATTTCATAAATTCATTCTTTTTAATAGCTGAGTAGTACTCCATTGTGTAGATGTACCACAATTTCTGTATCCATTCCTCTGTTGAGGGGCATCTGGGTTCTTTCCAGCTTCTGGCTATTATAAGTAAGGCTGCTATGAACATAGTGGAGCATGTGTCCTTCTTACCAGTTGGGGCATCTTCTGGATATATGCCCAGGAGAGGTATTGCTGGATCCTCCGTTAGTACTATGTCCAATTTTCTGAGGAACCGCCAGACGGATTTCCAGAGTGGTTGTACAAGCCTGCAATCCCACCAACAATGGAGGAGTGTTCCTCTTTCTCCACATCCACGCCAGCATCTGCTGTCACCTGAATTTTTGATCTTAGACATTCTGACTGGTGTGAGGTGGAATCTCAGGGTTGTTTTGATTTGCATTTCCCTGATGATTAAAAAGTTCCTAATATGACTTAATCATAGCATCCTTGGGTACACAAAAGAAGAATTAATATTAGCTCACTACATTGAAACTTTATCTGAGCATCCTTGTTCACTACAACTCTATTCAACATAGTCAACTATGTAATCTATCTACCTGTCTGTCAGTGCATGAATGAAAAAATTAAATATAGGATCTATTAGAATACAGATTTATTCAACCAAAAATAATGAAATCATGTCCTTTAAGGAAAATTGATGAAAAATCTCCATCATGTTAAGTGAAGAAAGTCAGGCCCACCAAGGCAAATGTTACATAATTTCTTTCATATGTGGAATAAGGAAAAAAAAATAAGGGACATGAAAATAAAAAAAGACTATTAACAGGAATGTGAAAATTTTGGAGTAGGAGAAGTAGGAGAAAGAACATGAAAAAGAATGAAGACAAATACAATTGGGTATAAGAATGCATGGAAATTCACAATTTAATCCCTTATACAACTAATGTACACTAATAAAAGTAGAGTAGATTAAAATTTTGAATAAAATTAATTCAGGTAGATAAAAAAAGTTTTTATGAAACACAAATGAATTTTTGTTTCAACTTTTACCATTCCTAAAATATCTGTTATATGCATGCAAGAAAATACAAAAAACAAACAAATAAATAAACAGCAAAACCAACAACATTAAAGACAAAACAAAACAAAAAACCAATTTGTAATTCCAAGAAATTAAGGCAAAGGATACTGAAGTATTCACAGTAATCATTGTAGGGACTGAACATTTGATTACTCATTTTCCATTAAGTTTTTGTCTCTCGGTGTGAGTAAGATTGGAGTAGTCTTACTTTTTAATACTTAGAATCTCATTTTACAAAGTGAAGTCAAAATAAGGTACATGCACCTTCCTATTTCTAGTAGGGTACACCTCAATTTGTTCAATCACTATGACGTATACCAATCTGACACTGAGTTTTTGTTATTTCCCATAAACAAAACCAGTGGTCCTTGCTGTCCCTATCCCTAGGCCATTGTCCATATTATGTACTGACCAGTATTCTGTCATTATTGGAGTACATAAAATGCTACCTTCCACAGCCTGGCCATCTTTTCTTCTTCTAATATATCTTTCTGTTTTATGATTCTTTTTCCTAGCCTGATATTTTACAATGAAGATCTTCAAAAATAGCTATTATAATGCTTCAGAGTCTCTTGCCCTGTAGCCCAGTATCAAGTTGCATCTCTATCCTTCATCTCTACTTAAGCAGAGTGATCATTGCTGGCATTATGCTACCATGGAAGATTATTAATTCCTGAAAGTAGAGATTAGCCATCTAAAGTCACCCATCATTCCTTTTATAACTTATCCTTTAATTTTTTTATAGCATTCAAACCACAAACACTTTAGAAAAACTTCAAGGTTTTTATGACAGAAAACACAGAACTCCTGTAAATATTATAAGAAGGCACAGAAGTCTGGTCAGAGTCACTCCAAGATATTTTACATTATTTGTGGCGATTATGAAGGGTGTTCTTTCCCTATTTTCTTTCTCTGCTCATTTATCATTTGTATAAAGGAAGACTACAGATTTTTGTTGAGTTAATTTTATATCCAGCCACTTTGCAGGAGTTATCACCAGTAGAAGTTCTCTGGTAGAATTTTTGGAGTCACTTATGTATACTATCATATCATCTGCAAATACTGATACCTTGACTTCTTCTTTGAAATTTTTATCCCTTTGATCTCCTTTTGTTGTCTTATTGCTCTAGCTAGAACTGCAAGTACTATATTTAAGAGAAATGGGGAAAATAGCTAGCCTGTCTTGTCCCTGATTTTAGTGGGATTGCTTCAAGATTCTCTCCATTTAATTTGATATTGGCTGTCAGTTTGCTGTATACTGCTTTTATTATATTTAGGCATGGGCCTTGAATTCCAATACCTTTAACATGAAAGGGTATTCTATTTTGTCAAATGCTTTTTCAGCATCTAATGAGATGATCATGTGATATTTTTCTTTGAGTTTATTTACTTTAACACAGTTTCATATATTGAGCCAACCTTACTTCTCTGGAATGGAACTTACTTGAGTGTAGTGAATGATGATTTTGATATGTTCTTGCTCACGGACTGGAAAGATTGACATAGTAAATATGTCCATCCTACCAAATGCAATCTACAGATTGAACACAATCCTTATCAAAATTCCAACAGAATTTTCTTCAAAAACATGGAAAGAGCAATTCTCAACTTCATATGGAAAAACAAAAAAACTCAGGATAGGTAAAACATTTTTTAACAATAAAAGAACCTCAGGGGGATTCAAGACCTCTGACCTCAAGCTGTACTACAGAACAATAGTGATTAAAAAAAACAAACCAGCATGTTATTGGCACAGAGGCATATAGTTTGATCAATGAGATAGAATTGAAGACCCAGAAATAGAACCAAACACTTATTCTTATGTACACTTATTCTTTGACATAGGAGCAAAAAATATACAATGGAAAAAGGCATCTTCAATAAATGGTGTTGGTATAAATAGTAGTTGGATGAAGAAACATGAAAATAGATCCATATGTGTCACCTTGCATAAAGATCAAGTCCATTGCAAACTTTATATGCCCCAGTACAGGGGAATACCAGGGCCAAAAAGGGGGAGTGGGTGGGCAGGGGAGTGGGGGTGGGTGGATATGGGGGACTTTTGGTATAGCATTGGAAATGTAAATGAGTTAAATACCTAATAAAAAATGGAAAAAAAAAAAAAAAAGATCAAGTCCAAGTGAATCAAGGACCTCAACATAAAACCAGATAGACTGAATCTAATAGAAAAAGTGGGCAAGTGCCTCAAAGTCATTGGCATGAGGGGAGGTGGTATTTTCTATTGAATTCCAATGGTTCAGGTACTAAGATCAAACAGGGCCTCTTGAAACTGAAACAGGATATGTAAGGCAAAGGACATAGTCAATAGGACAAATTAGCAAACCACAGTTTGGGGAAAAAAAATCTCCATTAACCCTACATCCAATAGAGGGCTAATATCTAAATTATATAATGAATTCAACAAGCTAACCTCCAAAACCCCAAACAACCCAATCAAAAAATGGGGTATAGACCTAAACAGAGAATTCACAACAGAGGAATCATGAAGGGCGAGAACCACTTAGTGCTCAGGGAAATTCAAATTGAAACAACCCTGAGATTTGACCTTATATCAATCAGAATGGTTAAGATCAAAAACTCAGGTGAGAGCACATTTTGGCAAGAATGTGGAGAAAGGAATACTCCTCCATTGTTACTGGGATTTCAAACTAGTACAGCCACTCTGGAAATTAATCTGGAGGTTCCTCAGAAAATTGGGAATAGTTCTACATGAAGACCCAGCTATACAACTTTTGGTCATTTACCCAAAAGATGCCCTACTATGCCACAAGGGAACATGCTACACTATGTTCATAGCAGCCTTATCTGTAATATTCTGAAGCTGGAAACCACCCAGATGTCCCACAATGGAAGAATGGATACAGAAAATTTGATTCATTTGCACAATGCAATACAATTTAGCTAGTAAGAACTAGGACATTATGAGTTTTGTATGCTAATAGATGGAAGTAGAAAACATGCTAAGTGAGGTAACTTAGATCCAAAATGATATGCATGGTATATACTCACTACTAAGTGGATATTAGCCCAAAAAAGTACAGTGTACAGAGTACCCAGGACACAATCCACAGAACTCAAGAAGGTTAAGAAGTCAAAGTGCCCAAGTAAGGATGCTTCAGTTCCATTTGGAAAGGAGCTAAACACAGAGGACAGAGGGAAGGAAGAAACTGAGTGCTGGGGGGGGGGCAAGAGAAAGGGGAACATGATCAAGTATTGTGTAGGCACCAGCGTGAAGCCAGAAGGGCCAGCAGAATGTATGAAATTATACAACTTTGGAAGGTAGGTGCTGGTGGGACCATCCAGAATGTACCAGAGACCTGAGGGAGAGGGGCGGGTGAAAGAATCTCAATTTTCAAAGGGAGGGAGCTTAAATGTAATGCTCAACAGTGAGGAGAGGGAATTTGTAGAATCCACCTCCAGTAAAAAGATGGGGTATCAAGTGGAGGCATGGGATGGCAATCCCATGGTCAAAAACTCTGATCCAGAATGGTTCCTGTCGAAAAGAACTGCATAGACAAAAAGGGAGAAGAGAGTGAGGTAAAGGAAGTCCAGTGACTGGCCCAAATTGGAACCCATCTCAAGAGGAGACTCCAAGGCCTGACACTATTACTGGTGCTATGATGTACTTACAGAAAAGAGCCTAGCATGGCTTTCCTCCAAAAGGCCCAACAAGCAGCTGACTGAGACAAGCAAATACTTACACTCAACCAATGGACTGAAGTCTGGGATCCCTGTGGTTGAATTAAGAAAAGGCTGAAAGAAGTTGAGGAGAAGGTCAACCTCATAGGAAGACCAGCAATTGCAACAAACCTGAACCCTCAAGATTTCTCAAACACTGAGACACCAACCCGGCAACATACACTAGCTGGTCCTAGGCCCCTGACACATATCCAGAAGAGGACTGCCTGGTCTGGCCTCAATGAGAGAAGACACACCTAACCATTGAGAGACTTGAGGCCCCAAGGAATATGGAGGCCTGGTAGGATGTAGAGTGTGAGGACATTCTATTGGAGATGGGGGAGAAGGAGTGTAATGAGGAACTGTTAGAGGGTGGACCATAAAGGTTAAAAAAATTTAAAGATTAATAATAATAACAATAATGTAATAACAAAGAAAGAAAAAGAAATTATTTGGCATATATATGCATATATATAACATATGTGTGTGTGTGTGTATGTGTGTGTGTGTATGTGTGTGTGTGTATGTGTGTATGTGTGGGTGTATACTTTTACTACTTATAGAAATAAAAACAAATTTAAAAACTAAGAAATCTTGATGAACTTATTTAATTTTACACAATAGTGGAACTTTTTGAAATAATATTATTTTCAATTCTTTTATAATTTCATAAAATATACTTTAGTAGTAGTTACTCTCTCCTTTAATTTCTCCTGGATCCACTCTGTATCCATAATTACTTCCTCTAATATCCAAACTTGTGTCTGTTTTCTTTGTGTGATTGGGTGTGTGTGTGTGTGTGTCTATTTTCTAAAAAACAAAAATAAAGGCTAGATTTCAATTTGTACTATACAACTTCAGTTTTACTGAAATGTACTGGAGTATGGTTGACTTTCCAGTGACCATAAACTTAAGAGAAAACAAACTCTCCTTGAACCAGCAGCTCTCAATTGCCAATAGCTTTGTAGTTAGGGCTCAAATTTCATGCCCATCTGTGTTCCATTCATGGATTGTATCTGGCTTGAGCTTACATGGGTTTTGTAAATAACGTCACAACCTCTCTGAGTTTATATGGGTACATTTTCTGTTGTGTCCATTTAAAAAAAAAAGATTTAGTTTAAGTCATCTACTGCCTCCTGCTTTTAAACTCTTTCTACACCCTCTTCAGCAATGATCATTTAGCTTTGTGGGGTGGGTCATTTTTATGTGTCTTGTTTGGATGGAACGTTCTAAAGTAATGTAATCTCTGCCCCTTGAGTGTATATATGTTAATGATCATCTACTTCCTCTTGAAGTTTTTAAGATAGGGGTCTTGTGTATCCCACGCTAGCCTTGAACTTCCTAGGTAGTCCTTGACGTCCTGAATCCACCTCCCAGGCACTTGTGTTATATGTATTCAATCCATCACTTGTTTTATGTTGTGCTAAAGGTGGAAATTCTTGGCTTCTTGCATGATATGAAAGCATTCTTCCAACTGAAGTATTAAGGTAGTTAAAAGAATTCTTTTTTTAAAAAATTAGGTATTTTCCTCATTTACATTTCCAATGCTATCCCAAAAGTCCCCCATACCCTCCCCCCCCCCACTGCCCTGCCCACCCACTCCCACTTTTTGGCCCTGGCGTTCCCCTGTACTGGGGCATATAAAGTTTGCAAGTCCAATGGGCCTCTCTTTCAAGTGATGGCCGACTAGGCCATCTTTTGATACATATGCAGCTAGAGTCAAGAGCTCCGGGGTACTGGTTAGTTCATAATGTTGTTCCACTTATAGGGTTGCAGATCCCTTTAGCTCCTTGGGTACTTTCTCTAGCTCCTCCATAGGAGGCCCTGTGATCCATCCAATAGCTGACTGTGCGCATCCACTTCTGTGTTTGCTAGGCCGTGGCATAGTCTCACTAGAGACAACTATATCAGAGTCCTATCAGCACAATCTTGCTAGTGTATGCAATGGTGTCAGCATTTGGAGGCTGATTATGGGATGCATCCCTGGATATGGCAGTCTCTAGATGGTCCATCCTTTTGTCTCAGCTCCAAACTTTGTCTCTGTAACTCCTTCCACGGGTGTTTTGTTCCCAATTCTAAGAGGGGGCAAAGTGTCCACACTTTGGTCTTCGTTCAGTTAAAAGAATTCTTAACTGAATATTTGATAATAATTAAAATAATTTCAAAAAAGTTTGCATTGTTATTTTTATTTAATAACATTGTCAATAGTGAGAATGTCATTGCATATAAATGTATAGTAGAAAATTGTAGTGTGTTTAAGGCCAATTCATTTGATCATTTTTATGATTCTCAATTCAGCAACTCCAAAAACTACTTTTAAAATCAGCCATCCAAAAAAAATATGATTCAAAGATATGCTAACATGCAATGACAATAGGAAAACACTTATATTTTCACAATTAATCTGAAGAGTTTCTATAAGAGTGGAAACTTTGAATATACAGTAAAACATTACACTTCATAACATACAGTAGCATTTGATTGAGTTGAGTAACTACTGGCTTTATATGGCATGATGACATGTGCTGAGTGGAGTACCAATATTCAGAATCAAAGCTGCATGAAATAGAGTGACATAAGTTGGACAGCTATTGCTCTAGATGCCTTGGGTTCATTGTGGTTTGGGCTTTAATTTTTTGACATTAAACATTTAGAATCCTTTCACTGTAAGCAAGTTTATCATGACTCTCTTAGAGGTAACAACACCTTCATCCCCAGTTTGAGAACTAGGGCCATTCAGTATCTTTTTTTTTCAATTAAATGATTCCTTCCCCCAATCTGACCATAAGTAAGGGGTATACAGACAAGAGGCAGATGTTGGGTTTATCAAACAAGGGACAATGCCAAAAGGGAGAAGCTAGTTGTTGGGTGCCAGACATGGGGAAATAAAGGAGTGGGAGAGACCCATCTCACCAGAGCTTGGAGACACTGGGTGGGTGGACACAAGACACTGCAATTCACTCTCCACACTGACACTGGGTGGGTGTCTGGCTGTGGGAAGCCACATAAACCCATTCTGCAAAGGTGGGGAGAGAGAAGTCTGGGGTCCCTGGGCCAAGGACAACAGGTTCTCTGTCTCAGACACCTGTGAATGTCATGGAAGAGCTGAGAATGAAGTGGGGGCCCTGGAGACGGCTCAGTCAGGCCTGGGGCCGAAGGGAGAAGGGGTAAGGGGAGAAAGCACTAGGTGGTTTCCACTCCGGGGAGAGTCTTTGGTCCAGTCTGGTGGCTGGAAGCACTGGAAGGCCTTCCCACAGGAGATTAGATGCAGCTCTTTAGGGGAAGGCCTATTCCATTGCTCTAGCACAGTGGGTCTCAATGAGCAAAGATGATCCATGGTTTTAGAGTTTTATTGTACTAAAGGAGAGAGAGAGAGAGAGAGAGAGAGAGAGAGAGAGAGAGAGAGAGAGAGAGAGAGAGAGAAGAATAAAGAAGCAGAGGGTGGCCATGGCCACATGGAGATGGGGAAAAGGATGGGGGAGAGAGGGGAGTGAGAGGTGAGAGTAAGAGACAAGAAGAGAGCAAGAGCTTAAGAGAGAGTAGATGGGCCAAGCAGCCTCTTTTATACTGATCTGGGCTGCCTTGCTGTAGCCAGGTAACTGTGGGGGTGGAGTCCAGACAGAATACCAGGAAGTTGGGGCATTACCTGCATGGCTGATAGCCACAGGCTTATGGAGTTGAGGGCTCATGTCAGGAGCCTATGTCTTGGAACATGGCAAATGGGCCTTCCATCCCTTGCAGATTAATCTGCTGGGTCTCTAGGGTTTAAACCTAGCTGAAACAGAAAACAGGCTGCCTTTCCCAGTCCCACAGCTAGTGATAATCAAGGATGTAGACAAGGTTAGTATCTGCTTACCATACTCTGTTACTGTTTACAACACCTCTGAAATAAAGTATTTGGTGGTAATAGTTATCGGGATATGTTTCAGAAACTTGAAGCCCATTTTTGTCACAATGAATCTTGGAAAGGTGCAAGTGTCTGCTGAATGACATTTGATGTGGGAAGTTCAAAACTCTATCCTAAGATCATGCTAATACTTTTATTTTCTAGGTGACATTCTATGAACATTCTATGAACATTATATAAAGAGTGACTACCATGCTCAGACCACTAACTACTTCACTGCCAATTGCCTTTACTCCCATTTCTTATTCTCACAAATGACCTTAAATTCTGTCCTTATTGAGTAAAAATTGAGGCTTGCTCTCTAGTGTCAACATGCTGAGTTGTGAATAAGTCAGTTCTAAAAAATCATTTCAGTTATTGATACCTGGCATGTACTTGGCATGTGGGCAATGACAGTCTGTCTGTAATATTTGCATGTTTAAAGTGATTATACTGTGAATTCAAGGAAATTTATGGAGCCTTGTAAATTCCTTTAACCAGAGGAACTTGAGAATCCATTTATCACTCATTGTGAATTGCATTGTCCTGTACCACATGAAGACTGCCCTCTTGGTCAAGGGTAGAGAATGCTTCTGCAATTACCTTAGTTTTTCTCTGTATTACTTTCTAGGGTTATGCTGTTCAGAATGGATCTGAGAAAGTAACTGGCTGGAATCTGTATTCGCTGAATTTATTCATATACTTAAACCCCATGTTTTTGGCATCTATAAACTAGGGGGACAAACTTCCATGAAGGAGTTTGATGGAAGAGAAAATACTTTTGAAGTTTTGCAGAGACTTTAACTTCTTTTTATTTTGTCATAATACATGGCAAAGTGGATCTAAATTGTTTCTATATTTGTGCCTCACTCTTGTGTCCACAATATACTAACATTTTTAAAAAATAAAACACTATCCTAATACATTGGGTTTAGTGGTTTCAATTACTAATATCACACTGTAATTTGTTGGTTACAGTGGATACCCTCCTTCCTTGCGTGAAGTACTGATGCTGCACAGAATATCTTTTTTTACAATCTATACAGCCTCTTTTTGGCTTTCGCTCTCAGCATTTGTACCACACCAAAGTGAACTAGGAATGATCCAAAAGTCTAATCAATCTATGCTATTCAGTGTGATTTGGCTTCCAACGCCTTCCTGTTTTCTTGCTTGCCCTGACTAAATTATAAATGGGTCCTAAGCACATCGCTGGCCAAATAATTAAAAGCAGGCAGAAGACAAAACTGAATACTGACAAGACTCTGTTCTGCTTTGGCTTGTCCTAGTCACTGAGAATTTGTGGTTGAGGGCAGCTGCTGCAGAGAAGCAAGCAAGCAGAACATTCGGGATCTCTGGAGAGATGCCAATTGCAATACATTAGGCCTTTTTGCTTAACATCCATACAGCTCAACTTTCCTGACTGTGCTCCCAGCTCGTGAAAAGTGGTTAGATTACAAGGGCTTCTGTCTTTGTCCTAATTTGAGAGAATTATTTTTTTCTTTCACTTCACCACTGCTCCTCCCAAGTAAATCCAGATGTTTGGTTCAGTCGTGTCTCCTTTGGATATAAAATCCTGAAACTTCCTCTCAGATTTGGCTGAAGGATGAAGTATCTTTCAGTGGTGGTACTGACTCACTGCTTTCTCTGCTCTAGCAGAGGTATTTCTGGAACTAGACGCAAACAAAAACAGGAAGAGCGATGGATATTAGCTAGGAGCAGCAAGACTCAGCCTCTTTCCTACCTGCCTCTTTTCAATCACATCTTTCTAAGTTTCTCCTTAAAGTATCTTTGCTTGTCTAATGAGAACATTTAGTAATCCTGGGACAAACTCCTCAAACTTTCAGGGATGTTTTTTGGGGGTTGGGAGGTTTTTAACAATTTCTATTTATTTAAGGAATATGGACTAGTTTAGATAGCTTATTCCTTCTTTAACTTTGGTACATGGTATCTGTCAAGAAAATTATCCATTTCCTGTAGATTTTCCAGTTTTGTTAAGAATAAGCTTTTGTAGTAGGATCTGATGATCTTTTGAATTTTCTCAGTTTCTGTTGTTATCTCTCTCTTTTCATTTCTGATTTTGTTAATTTGGACACTTTCTCAATGCCTCTGGCTAGGGGTTTGTCTATCTTATTGATTTTCTTAAAGGACCAGCTTTTGGTTTTCTTTCTTTCTATTTGGTTGATTTCTGCCTGAGTTTAGCTATTTTTTGCCTTCTACTCATCTTGGGTGTGTTTGCTTCTTTTTGATCTAAGGCTTTCAGATGTGCCTTTTTGTGAGTTTTTCAAGGTATAGTAGTATGGGCTTGCATTTGTGTTTTATTATGGTCTGCATGGCCTCTGTCCAGGCTCTTTTGTCTTTTAGTGTCCCTGTTGAGAAGACATGTGAAATTCTGATAGGTCACAATAGTCATGGATTCACCCTCTGAAGCCATAAACAAGCCACCAATTAAATGCTTCATTTTATATATTGTCTTAGTCATGGTGTCAGTTCAGGACAGTACTGATAACAGTATCATAACAGAAACTAAGAAAAGTGTCATTTACATTTTATTGGATATATAGGATCTTAAATAGAAAGGTTTATGCCCTATTTTAGAGCTATTTGTATGCTAGAATGGTTACAGGGTAGATTCAACCCTGCAGATTTACAGATAACTATGGGCTCACAAGGCTAATTACTTATGAATTGCTTCATTATACAAAGCACCACACTAGTGCATAGAATAGTCTTATTTCAAAGCTGTATTTTTTACTGCATTAATGTTGTCAAAACAATGTAATAGCCTAAAGCACTATGCTATTAGGACCATTTAATGTGGAATAACATTAAAATTCAGGTACAGTTATAACTGAAAAGAGAAAATGGCAGAAGAGGGAGAAAAAGAAATATAAATGAGTCATGGAGTGGATGTCCATTAAGATGACCACTAGTGAAATTAGAAATGCCAACTCTTAGTGGGAAGAGCAAAGGATGCATAGAGGTCACCATTCCCTGCTGAGTTGTTGATCACCACTTTCATTACCTTACTATAACACTTACTATGAAGATTATTTCTTACCCTCCCTCTATCTGTTCTCCTGAATCTCGTTGGTGGACAGTCAGTTAAAAGTAAAAACTGCACTTCAAAATAACCTAAGTTCAGGTCTTAGCACCTACTTCAGAAAGCTCATGACTGCTTGGAACTTCAGATCCTTTGTTGTGGACTCCACTAACTTCTGTGGACACATACACTCTATGAACACACATAGTCCTGTGCATGTAGACTCAAAACTATAAAAAAATTAATAGACTTTAAATAGTTATGCTTACCATTTTCACTGCTGTACCCTTATTGCTGATACTTGCCCATTCATTCCTTTGTAAGCACACATTTATCAAACTGACAGGGTTGACTTTGTAAGACTGACAAAGATGCAAGTTTTTATTTAAAGAATATATCTGTTCTCATTGTTTTCCATAATCACTCTTTAGAAAACTAGTCAGGCAAAAATATATCAGCCTTTGGAGCTGGGTGACAAAACACACAGTATGCTATGGCTCTAAACTTGGTCCCTGGAGTCAGAGTGTCAGAAGCACAGAGACACTTGTTAAAAGTGCAGATTCTTGCTCTTTTATCCCCTTTCCTACATTTTTCCTTCGCTGTGCTTTTACTGTTCTTTCAGGACACCATATGCAGCTAAAGTTTCAACTTTACATTCCTTCTAATAGTCATTTGTATGTTATGCTTTTGTGGTAATCTACCACCGTTCTTTTTGTTTTTAATTTTTTTCATTTTTTTCCCATTCTTGTCCAACTGGCATATTTTATTGCTTATTTTAGTTTCTTTTTTTTAAAATTAGGTATTTTCCTCATTTACATTTCCAATGCTATCCCAAAAGTCCCCCATACCCTCCCCATACCCTCCCCCCACACTCCCCTACCCACCCACTCCAACTTTTTGGCCCGGGCGTTCCCCTGTAGTGGGGCATATAAAGTTTGCAAATCCAATGGACCTCTCTTTCCAGTGATGGCCGACTAGGCCATCTTTTGATACATATGCAGCTAGAGTCAAGAGCTCCGGGGTACTGGTTAGTTTATAATGTTGTTCCACCTATAGGGTTTCAGATCCCTTTAGCTCCTTGGGTATTTTCTCTAGCTCCTCCATTGGGGGCCCTGTGATCCATCCAATAGCTGACTGTGCTCATCCACTTATGTGTTTGCTAGGCCCTGGCATAGTCTCACTAGAGACAGCTATATCAGGGTCCTATCAATACAATCTTGCTAGTGTATGCAATGGTGTCAGTGTTTGGAGGCTGATTATGGGATGGATCCCTGGATATGGCAGT
This sequence comes from Mus musculus, assembly GCF_000001635.26. Lineage (NCBI taxonomy): Eukaryota > Metazoa > Chordata > Mammalia > Rodentia > Muridae > Mus > Mus musculus. Next base: position 54,899,399 of record NC_000083.6, read on the forward strand.
CTCTAGATGGTCCATCCTTTTGTCTCAGCTCCAAACTTTGTCTCTGTAACTCCTTCCATGGGTTTTTTGTTCCCAATTCTAAGAAGGGGCAAAGTGTCCACACTTTGGTCTTCGTTATTCCTGAGTTTCATGTGTTTAGCAGATTGTATCTTATATCTTGGGTATTCTAAGTTTCTGGGATAATATCCACTTATCAGTGAGTACATATCATTTGAGTTCTTTTGTGATTGGGTTACCTCACTCAGGATAATGCCCTCCAGGTCCAACCATTTGCCTAGGAATTTCATAAATTCATTCTTTTTAATAGCTGAGTAGTACTCCATTGTGTAAATGCACCACATTTTTTTGTATCCATTCTCTGTTGAGGGGCATCTGGGTTCTTTCCAGCTTCTGGCTACTATAAATAAGGCTGCTATGAACATAGTGGAGCATGTTTATTTCTTACTAGTTGGAACATCTTCTGGATATATGCCCAGGAGAGGTATTGCGGGATCCTCCGGTATTACCATGTCCAATTTTCTGAGGAACTGCCAGACTGATTTTCAGAGTGGTTGTACAAGCTTGTAATCCCACCAACAGTGGAGGAGTGTTCCTCTTTCTCTACATCCTCGCCAGCACCTGCTGTCACCTGAATTTTTGATCTTAGCCATTTTGACTGGTGTGAGATGGAATCTCAGTGTTGTTTTGATTTGCATTTCCCTGATGATTAAGGATGCTGAACATTTTTTTTCAGGTGTTTCTCAGCCATTCAGTATTCCTCAGGTGAGAATTCTTTGTTTAGCTCTGAGCCCCATTTTTTTTTCCATTTTTTATTAGGTATTTAGCTCATTTACATTTCCAATGCTATACCAAAAGTCCCCCTTACCCACCCACCCCCACTCCCCTACCCACCCACTCCCCCCCTTTGGCCCTGGCGTTCCCCTGTACCGGGGCACACAAAGTCTGCGTGTCCAATGGGCCTCTCTTTCCAGTGATGGCCGACTAGGCCATCTTTTGATACATATGCAGCTAGTGTCAAGAGCTCAGGGGTACTGGTTAGTTCATAATGTTGTTCCACCTATAGGGTTGCAGATCCCTTTAGCTCCTTGGGTACTTTCTCTAGCTCCTCCATTGGGAGCCCTGTGATCCATCCATTAGCTGACTGTGAGCATCCACTTCTGTGTTTGCTGAGCCCCATTTTTAATGGGGTTATTTGATTGTTAGATATTTTCTTCATTTACATTTTGAATGCTATCCTGAAAGTCCCCTATACCTTACCCCACCCTGCTCCCCTACCGACTCACCTTGCATATTGCAAGGTTTCCAATGATGGCCAACTAGGCCATCTTCTGCTACATATGCAGCTAGATACACAAGCTCCAGGGGTACTGCTTAGTTCATATTGTTGTTCCACCTGTAGGGTTGCAGACCCCTTCAGCTCCCTGGGTACTTTCTCTAGCTCCTCCATTGGGGGCCCCATGTTCCATCCAATAGATGACTATGAGCATCAACTTCTCTAACATAGTTCTAAGAACAGAACAGCTTTGAGAGGTATTTTGTATTGTTTTGTTTTTTTAACTTTGTGAATACTTCGTGTTGCCCAAGTCTATTTTTAGAAATTGAAACAATCTAAGGTAAAAACAAATGACAAAATAAAAGTAAAATAGAAAAAGTAGAAGAGATAGAAACTATGTCATGTAATAGTTTACATTGTTGAATATTTAGTAGGACTGTTCTCACAAAAAAGTTAGAGATGGAATAACTTGGCTACAGAAATAATAAGGTTGAATTCATTAAGGTGTTGTGCCAGTAGAGAGTGGATAATAAAAATGAAATGATGTTAATGATAAAAACAAGTAGATTGGGGGTAATGACTTGGAGCACTATGTTGTGAAACTTTATAATGGGATCAACCAGACAATTGTAATGTGGATTAGTGATGTGTGCTCCAAATGAAAAGGCAGAGGTACATTGCAATGTGTTACTGTGGCCACTGGTAATCAAGCCCAGTCAGATGACAAATGGTAGGAAGTTGTTGAGTTAGATTTTAAAGTTTAAAATTGCAGGTTAGGGGAAGCTCAGTTGATAAAGTTTCTTCTGTACAAGGTCAGAATCCCAGCCTCTATATTAAGTTGGATGCCTGAAATTCTAGGAATAGGAAATCAAAAATAAAAATATATCTTGGGCATATTGGCAAGTCAGCCTAGCTGAGTTTGTTAGATTAGCCTTGTGGGGGCATTGTGAATTGCTTTCACAGCTTTCTGGAGATCCAATAAAGGAAGTAATTTCTTCTGGGTTATCAATGTTTATCCAAAATAACTGCATAGAAAGCACATGGAGGCAGCAAGCATATATAACCTAAAATAGATGGTAGTGCTTTATGTTGTGATAATATGTCAATGGAGTGTTTTTTTAAAAAAATATGCATGAAATGTACAAATAAAAATAGACTCTTGTACTAGGTGGAGACCCAACATTCTGCTTTGCTCCAAAAAGTAGAACCTTACATTCTTTAATAATCAGTCCAAGAGTATCATTCAATTACCTTGCCAAGGTACTGTTCCTCAATACTGTAAGCTAATTTCCCTAAAGCTATGCTAAGGCAATGGGAGGAATGATTATGCCTAGATAAGAGAATGTCCTTATATCTTAACAAAACATCTTTCCTATGCAGATGCTTGCAGCTCCCGTCTCATAGCACTCTGATGGGAGCAATAAGTACTCAGCAAAGCATAACCATCCTATTTTTAAATATTTAATTTTTAAAATTTTGAGTATGTGCACTGAATACAGGGGCCTGCAAAGGCCAGAGGTTTCAAATGCTGGATCCCCAGGAGGTTCCATTACAGGGTCTTATGAACTGCTTCACACAGGTACTAGGGCTGAGATCTGCTCTGCTGCAAGAGCAGCCATTTCTACATTCCGCTCCCCACCCCCAACCCCAACCATCACCATTTTTTCTTTCTATCTATTTTCTTTCTTTGTCCAAAGCAAAGCCATGTTTTCTTCAGTGCTCTTTGTTTTCTGATGGATTCTCTTATGCTACCCTTTCTGCTGCATGGAGGCTTGAAAATGACAGTTTGACTTTTTTTTTTTCTTCTTCACTATCTTCCTTCTTCTAGCAGCTGCCAAGTGTTACAGCTGGCCTATCCTCCTCTTTTCCCCTGAACCTGTAGTAAAATTTTATTTAAAGTTTTTCCAAGACTATGTTTAGATTGTTTTATTAACAAACCTAAAAGCTATGTATAAGAGACCTCCAATTTTCAAAGTAATATATATAGTTCATAACTTTGTACTCTCCAAAATTTGGAGTAAAAAAAACTGGTGAACTTTAGATTCAGTGAGAGAGAAACCTTAGCCTGAAAGAAAAATGGAGAATTATCATCCAGGCTGGTCACAGAGCAAGTACTAGGACAGCCAGGCCTACATAGAGAACCCCTACTTCAAGAAATAAAAAAAGACAGAGAATTATCAAGGAAGACAGCAAATGCTGTTAACCTCTAGTCTATACACACATAGAAACAAAAGAAATACAAATTCTATGTATTCTCTAAATTATACATTTTTACATTTAAGCTAGCACAAAGTATAAAATATTGTTGTTCTTTTTTAATTTTTTTTAACTTTTTCCAATTTTTATTAGGTATTTTCTTCATTTACATTTCAAATGCGATCCTGAAAGTCCCCTGTACCCTCCCTTGCACCCTGCTCCCCTACCCTCCCACTCCCACTTCTTGACCCTGGTGTTCCCCTGTACTGGGGCATATAAAGTTTGCAAGACCAAGGGGCCTCTCTTCCCAGTGATGGCCAACTAGGCCATCTACTGCTACATATGAAGCTAGAGACACAAGTTCTGGGGGTATTGGCTACTTAGTATTGTAGTTTCACCTATAGGGTTGCAGACTCCTTCAGCTCCTTGGGTACTTTCTCTAGCTCCTCCATTGGGGGCCCTCTGTTCCATCCAATAGCTGACTGTGAGCATTTACTTCTGTGTTTGCCAGGCACTGGCATAGCCTCACAAGAGACAGCTATATCAGGGTCCTTTCAGCAAAGTTTTGCTGGCGTATGCAATAGTGTCTGTGTTTTGTGGCTGATTATGGGATGGATCTCTGGGTGGGGCAGTCTCTGGATGGTCCATCCTTTCATCTCAGCTCCAAACTTTGTCTCTATAACTCCTTCCATGGGTATTTTATTCCCAATTCTAAGCAGGGGCGAAATATCCACACTTTGGTCTTCCTTCAACTGCGAATGCCAAGCCATTCAAATGAAATTCTGTGTCACAGATGAATGGCTTAAGTCAGGGTAGATTTGGTACATAGTTTCTAGACTTGTGACTCAATGGCCTCGTCTGCTGCTTCCCAACCTTTGACAAAGATACAAATGATATTTACAGATCCTAGGACTCTGGTAATCAGGAGAGCCCATGACACTATAAACATGGGTTTCTCACCTAATAACAACAGATAATATGGCTATTTGGAAGAGGCATTAACTCCTTAATGCAGTACAGCTGAAATACTGTTTGCCATGAGTCATCTACTGTTAATGCTGGAAAACCATTAAAGCCATCCTTTGAACACATACACTGCTTCGTGTCATCATCTTACATAGCTGGGAAAAATACTTCTGAACATTCTCTAGAAATGTAGCTGCTTCCATATTCCACAGATAGAAATACAGTGGAGTTATGTGACAGCTGTATAAATTGTTGTTGTGTCATTGTTCACAGAATAATGGCAAGAGATATCTCCCTATCTTTACTGTGAGAACTTTCCCCAATTTTTTGTTATTTTTTAAATGTCTGGTTGGCTTCTCAAATACAGAAAGTACAGACATACTGTTTGACCATCGTGTACTGTGCTCTTCTAAACATGCCATGTATATAGTATATACTGCTAGAAGGCTGACAGCTACATCTACAGAAACAGTACATAATATTATGTCACCAAACACAACTACTTAAATTCATGGTGGTAGGAAGAGATTTTTTGATATTGAAAGTGGATTCTCTTGGGAAGGGTAAATAGAATAGATAGTTATAGATAGACAAAGAGAGGGGACTATAATCTGAAGATCAGACCAGAAGAGGGAGGGAGGAAATATGGGGATGGACAGCTTAAACTAGGGGCCATTTCAGGAGAATATGCAAAACTAGTACAATAGATGTTTTCTAAAATACATACATGTATGAATGTGATCTAAATGGAATTTCCAAATGATGCGAGAGATAGAGCCCCAACTGAATATCTCTCACCACAAAATGAAGCTTCCAGTTCTGGGAACAGGTTACATATAGTTGAGTTTTAGGGCAAAGGGTCCCCTTTCTAATCCCCTCCAAAATACCCAGGCTATTGACAAGGTTATTGGTTGTTCTCCATAATCTGATGGCAAAGCCCTATTGCTGAAAACAACACCTACGGAACTCATTAAACATGGAGAATTTGAGCCGGTGACAACCTAGAGCCTTCAGCCCTGTGGAGGAATATTCATAGTACTTGAAGATAACATACATGCTACTGGAGTAAAAAGGTAAACACCAGTTACAACATCTTCAATCTATAATGATTATATACCTATATGACATCTTATGAAGAAACACCATGGCCAAGCTAAAATAATTAACTGTACATCTTCTTTGAAAGTCTGATAGAATCCTGCCACAAGCCCATTTAGCCCTCAACTCCTTTGTAGGGGGAAGGTTTGTCGTAGTCGTCGTTGTTGTTACTATTTCAGCTTCTCAATTGTTATGGCTCTGTTTGGGTTGTTAACATCCTCTTGCTTTAATTTTGGTAGTTTGTTTGAATCTAGATATTCATCATACTTTTTTTTTCAGGTTTCCCAGCTTAATGGAGTAGAGGTTTTTAAAATATTCCCTTATAATATTCTGAAATACTTACAAATACAGATATGTGAACTCTAATGCTTCCAAACAGAAATTTAGCTGAATACACAAAAGTTATATCACTGGGGGGGGGGGGCGCAAGCATAACTGAGAAAACTGGGGCCCAAATTCTGATTTGAGAATAATGTCAGCCAGATATGTATTAGCTAGCAGTATAGCTAGAATCAGGAACAACTTACACCTTTCCATGTAACAACTGAGAATCGTAGACATTGTTGAAAAAGCTGTGTCAAGCTACAGGATGACAGAATGCAGATGAAGTAAGGGCCATTACAGGATTGTCTTAATAGGGCTTTCCTACTGTGAAGAGACATCATGACAAAGGCAACTCTTATAAAGGCAACATTTCATCAGGTTTGGCAAACAGATTCAGAGGTTCAATCCATTATCATCAAGACAGAAGCATGGAAGCATCCAGCCAGTCATGTTGAATGAGGAGGAGCTTAGAGTTCTAAAGGCTGCTAGGAGAAAACTGGCTTCCAGGAAGCTAAGATGAGGGTTTTAATTCCCATGCCCAAAATTAGCACACCTATTCCAACAAGACCACATCCCCAAATGGTGCCATTCCCTGGGCCAGGTGTGATCAAACCATCACAAGGATAGAGAGCTAAATTTTATATATTTTCAAGTAAAGTGTGGTGACATTTGCATGCAATTTGCAAATATAGAAGGCTGACACTCAGAGCATGGTTCAATTTGAAGCAAGCCCAGGCTACATAGCAAGACCCTATCTCAGAATCAGTGGTGAAAAGATACAATTCACAAAACACATGAAACTCAAGAAGAAGGAAGACCAAAGTATAGATACTTCAGTCCTTCTTAGAAGGGGGAACAAAATACCCATGGAGGGAATTACAGAGACAGTGTGAAGCAGAGACTGAAGGAACGACCATCCAGAGAATGCCGAACCTAGGGCATCCATCCCATAGACAAACACCAAAACCAGGCATTGTTGTGGATGCCAATAAGAGCTTGCTGACAGGAGCCTGAGAGGCTCTGCCAGTGCCTGACAAATATAGAAGTGGATGCTCACAGCCATCCATTGGACAGAGCACAGAGTCCCCAATGAAGGAGCTAGAGAAAATACCCAGGAAGCTGAAGGAATTTGCAGCCCCATAGGAGGAACAACAATACAAAATAACCAGTATCTCCAGAGCTCCTAGGGATTAAACCATCATCATCATCATCATCATCATCAACAACAACAACAAAAGCAAAAGCAAAAACAAAAACAAAAACAAAAACAAAAACAAACAAACAAAAACACATGGTGGGACTCATGACTCTAGCTGAATATGTAACAGAGGTTGGCCTAGTTGGTCATCAATGGGAGGAGAAGCCCTTGGTCCTGTGAAGGTTCTATGCCCCAGTGTAGGGGAATGCCAGGGCCAGGAAACAGGACTGGGTGGGATGATGAGCAGGGGGTAGGGATATGAGGTTTTCAGAGGGGAAACTAGGAAAGGGGATAACATTTGAAATGTAAAAAATTAAAATATCTAATAAACGAACAATGGGGGAAAATCACTACAACACATTTTGTAATGGTATTCTAGGAGTGTATTTTCTACTTTATTAAACTTCTGTTTGGTAAGATAGAGAAACCTTTTTACTGATATTATAGTAACTGAAAATGCATTTTACTTTTTCATAAAAAGAAAAGCACCTGGTTTGCTTTCTGTATTTTCCTTACAAACTGAAAGGAACACATTCCTCGATATTCCACAATTATCATTAAAACTTCAATGACTTTTCTTAGTATATGCTAATAAAAATTATTGAAACATTCAAGTCAAACATTTCAGTGTTTCACTATAACTGTGAAGTGATTGGAGGTTGCATTATTTGCAGCTTCACTTCTAACTATATTTTCACAGGATTGCCTAAACATCATAAACAAATTTTACTACACTTGTAATCTGTCCTACTGGGGTTTCCATCAAGGATTTTCCATGGAAGAGAGAGAAACTATGACTAGGAACAAAGTAAATTAAAATTAACAAGTGATAAATAAAAGAAATGTCAGATATGGGCAATCTAATATTCTGCCTTTAACAGTTGGAGGGAAAGTAGATATAAATTAATCACAAAATAGTACAGAGCAAAGATTTAGGGAATAAGGACAGAAACCAAGAAAATATTTTTAAGAAATGCATATGATAACAAAATCAAGCAGAGACAAAGGTTGTTAATTTAAAACATTATCAAATTTAGTAAATCTCTGAAAAGTGATCAAGGCACAAATATAGAAGATATGAAAATCACTATGTGCAGGAATAAGATAATATGATTGTAAAAGAGATGATGAGACAATGGCAAGAAAATATGTTGATCAAATACTGATGAAGTAGATAAATTTCCAGACTACATGTATCACCAACACTGATATAAAATAAAATAGAATAGTTCAATATCTGTATTTATTAAAGGAACTGAATCCGGTTGAAAATGTTTTTATGAACAAACTTGAAAACCAGCTAGCTTCAAATCCAAATTTTGTTAACAATTTAAATGAGACATATACCTTCACAGTTATAAAATTAAAATAATTTGTGTACAAACTCTTGATGAAGACAATTTTGAGGGAAAAAACAAGATGTATCTCATATGAAACTAGCGTATCAACAAAATACTGATAAATTTTGCTAAAAACCCTTTATGCATGTGTTACATGACATATGATATATATTTAACATTATACGCATACACTTACATGTATAGCATTGGTAGTATGCCTAAATCCATTTATCTGATAAATGTTTGTGTGGCTATTACAAGCCAATAACATTATTTGCAATATTGGTAGAATAAGGAGAAAATAATTTATAATCTTTTAAATAATTGGAGAAGGTATTTGAGGAATTTGAACATAAATTTTAAGAAATTCTGAATAAAGAGGAAAAATTAAATATTATCCCAGTGTTAAAACATTGCTTAAATACATATCAAAATTATATATATATGCATATATATGTATGTATATATATATTTATATATATGTGTTTGTGTGTGTGTGTGTGTACACCTACAGAGAGAGAGAATAGGGGAACTTAGAGAGACATATTTAATTTATATACATTTAATATATTTATGGTATATTGAATATATATTCTAAATATATTACACAAATCCATATCTATCTCATTCTGATATATATCTCATTCTGTAATATATATATATATATATATATATATATATATATATATATATATATATATATATATATATTGTGGATTGCTGTTTGTATTTTCTGCTCCCTTAAGAGGGGCGTCCCAACAAGGAGTAGATTACTTACTCAGGTGAGGTCAGGTGAAATCTTAATTAGTAGGCTAGAGACTGTGGAAAGAAAAGGCAGAGTTGAAAGTTTTAGAGAGGGGAAAGAGGAAGAAGAAGGTCAGACAAGACAGAGAATGGAGGAAGAGAATGATGGAGGGAGAAGGAGATGAAGATGGAGCAGATCCACGTAGCCTGGAGGAGCCCCAAGTAGCTAAGGATTTCATAGCTGGGCAATAGAGTACTAAAGTAGTATGTTTGTCTAATCTAAGCTTGCAACTTGTAATTATATTTTTGAGTTGGCTGTTCTTTCCATGCTCTGCATTAATGCTCACAGAATGAAAGAGACAAATAAAGCAATTATGCAAATAACTGAAGGTCAGAAGGCAAACATTTTTGCTGTGTTAGGGGATGCTTCTGGGAGAAGGGCCCCTTGGGATTCTGGCCATGTGCACAGCCCTGGTTGCGATTTACTATCCCACCTACACAGTGGATGCTTTTTCTCTCTTTAATCTTTCTACCACAGTATGTTGAATACTAAAATGAAGCAAAACCACTTCAAACTGCACAGCTCACAAACTAATAAGACTATCTATATAGGCAGTGTAATAAATTGTGGCTTCTTCCTCAGCTAAAAAAAGACACCCAAGAAACAAGATGTCCATCTGGAAAATTATATGGCTATAACAGAATGGAGTAATGCAAATTGCTATAACAGCAATAGCTGCAAACTGGACACAATATGTCTATATGCTTAAAGTTTCATTATTGTACCAACAGTGAACATAAACAGAAATGCAAAAAAAATTTGTATGTTGTGCCTTGTCATTATAGAAAAGAAGGTAAATGTACAAATATTAAGTTAAATATTAAAGGAAATAGGAAGAGGGAAAACAGAAGACAAAGTTGAAATGAGAGAAAATGAGTAGAAAAAATGTTATCAAGGAGAAAAGTTGATGATTAATATTGATTGTATATTTGATTAAATCTGTAATTAATCAAGGGGAAATATATAAGTGTGTTAGTTAAATACTTGCATGAATATTTGGCTGAATGGAAGAGACTGTACATAGCTATATCTGCAACTAAAGACACAAGCAGAAGATGGCCTAGTTGGCCATCAATGGGAGGAGAGGCCCTTGGTCTTGTGAAGATTATATGCACCAGTACAAGGGAATGCCAGGGCCAGGAAGCAGGAGTGGGTGGGTTGGGGAGCAGGGCTGGGGGGGATATAGGGGACTTTTGGAGAGGAAACTAGGAAAGGGGATAACATTTGAAATGTAAGTGAAGAAAATATCTAATAAAAATTAACATAAAAAGACTAGTGGATCTTTAAGCAACCCTCAGCCCTTCATCATAAGATTTGCTAGACATTGTGGACTATGAGCTCTTACTTTCTCCAGTTCCCCAGCATATACAATACCTATTGTTGTACATTTCAACATACAGCATGCAAGCTAAACTAGTAAACCACTTTTCTTCTACATGACCCTGGTAAATAAAAATGCTAGCAAGAGGAGTTCTGAAGAATTAGAATTATAAGGATGAAGTTACCCAGTGGGCCAGGTGATACATGTATCACCAAATTTCACTAAACTGAAAAAATTTAAAGACTTTCCTAGAAGTGTGAAATCCCCTATGATTACACATTGTGTGAGCTATTGAAAGAATTACACAAGATTAATGCATTTGTTGCCATACCAGATCTGCTTTTCCCCTAGGGTTATCCAGGCACCATTGTGTATCAGGCTGGACATTATGAAGTGAAGCTTGGCCAGGACAAGTAGGTTATGCAGGATCTTGGTTGGCATGCATATGGAAGAAATAATCCCTTTCAGAGATGGTTTTCAGTAAAACAGTTCTATGAGCAGGGAATAGGGTTATATAAATCTTGAGGAGTGGGTAAGGATTTGGGGGGTAACTATACATCATTGGCTTGGGCTGAGATTCTATGAATGTTTCATGTACATTGAGAGGAATTCCAGATGTTTGCTGGGCATATCCTTCTAAGGAGAGAGAAAGAGTAACCTGTAACGTGGTCAACAGGTTACATGACTAACTCAAGGGTGGTAGAGTTGGGGCATCATCTGTGTGCTTGGACATGCACATATAGAACATGGCTTTCTGGTCCCAGAATTTGTGATAGTTCTGATTCAACCCTTATAGGAGTCATGAATATTTATTAAAAAAATAACAATTCTGGAGAACCCAGTGTTATAGATGTAAGTGAGTGTATAAATTGAATTTCATGAAGAAGCAAAATACAACAAAATTCTCCCTTGAGTAAGCTTTACCAGGGCAGAGTCTTGAAATTTCTGGAAGCCATGATAAGGCCCTGAGGGAGGAAAGCACTAAGTACATCCTACTAAAGAACCTATACCACCCTCACCATCTATGTTTTCTTTTATACTGATAACTAGACAGTAGGCTCAGCAGACCCGTAGATATAGTATACAATGTGACTTGTGTTAAGGTATGATACAACTTGACAAGCAACTTGAGTTTTCTAACTCATGTCATCAGTTTAGAAAATATATATATAAGAATGAATTCTGCTGCTTACAGGAAACCTATCTCAGGGAAAAAGACAGACACTACCTCAGAGTGAAAGGCTGGAAAACAAATTTCCAAGCAAATGGTCTGAAGAAACAAGCTGGAGTAGCCATTCTAATATCGGATAAAATCGACTTCCAACCCAAAGTTATCAAAAAAGACAAGGAGGGACACTTCATACTCATCAAAGATAAAATCCTCCAAGAGGAACTCACAATTCTGAATATCTACGCTCCAAATGCAAGGGCAGCCACATTCATTAAAGACACCTTAGTAAAGCTCAAAGCACACATTGCACCTCACACAAAAATAGTGGGAGACTTCAACACACCACTTTCATCAATGGACAGATCGTGGAAACAGAAACTAAACAGGGACACAGTGAAACTAACAGAAGCTATGAAACAAATGGACCTGACAGATATCTACAGAACATTTTATCCTAAAACAAAAGGATATACCTTCTTCTCAGCACCTCACTGGACCTTCTCCAAAATTGACCATATAATTGGACACAAAACAGGCCTCAACAGATACAAAAATATTGAAATTGTCCCATGTATCCTATCAGACCACCATGGCCTAAGACTGATCTTCAATAACAACATAAATAATGGAAAGCCAACATTTTAGTGGAAACTGAACAACACTCTCCTCAATGATACCTTGGTCAAGGAAGGAATAAAGAAAGAAATTAAAGACTTTTTAGAGTTTAATGAAAATGAAGCCACAACATGCCCAAACCTATGGGACACAATGAAAGCATTTCTAAGAGGAAAACTCATAGCTCTGAGTGCCTCCAAGAAGAAACGGGAGAGAGCACATACTAGCAGCTTGACAACACATCTAAAAGCTCTAGAAAAAAGGAAGCAAATTCACCCAAGAGGAGTAGACAGCAGGAAATAATCAAACTCAGGGGTGAAACAACCAAGTGGAAACAAGAAGAACTATTCAAAGAATTAACCAAATGAGGAGTTGGTTCTTTGAGAAAATTAACAAGATAGATAAACCCTTAACTAGACTCACTAGAGGGCACAAGGACAAAATCCTAATTAACAAAATCAGAAATGAAAAGGGAGACATAACAACAGATCCTGAAGAAATCCAAAACACCATCAGATCCTTCTACAAAAGGCTATACTCAACAAAACTGGAAAACCTGGACGAAATGGACAAATTTCTGGACAGATACCAGGTACCAAAGTTGAATCAGGATCAAGTTGACCATCTAAACAGTCCAATATGCCCTAAAGGAATGGAAGCAGTTATTGATAGTCTCCCAGCCAAAAAAAGCCCAGGACCAGATGGGTTTAGTGCAGAGTTCTGCCAGACCTTCAAAGAAGATATAATTCTAGTTCTGCACAAACTATTTCACAAAATAGAAGTAGAAGGTACTCTACCCAACTCATTTTATGAAGCCACTATTACTCTGATACCTAAACCACAGAAAGATCCAACAAAGATAGAGAACTTCAGACCAATTTCTCTTATGAATATCGATGCAAAAATACTCAATAAAATTCTCTCGAACCGAATCCAAGAACACATTAAAGCAATCATCATCCTGACCAAGTAGGTTTTATTCCAGGGATGCAGGGATGGTTTAATATATGAAAATCCATCAATGTAATCCATTATATAAACAAACTCAAAGACAAAAACCACATGATCATCTCGTTAGATGCAGAAAAAGCATTTGAAAAGATCCAACACCCATTCATGATAAAAGTCTTGGAAAGATCAGGAATTCAAGGCCCATAGCTAAACATGGTAAAAGCAATCTACAGCAAACCAGTAGCCAACATCAAAGTAAATGGAGAAAAGCTGGAAGCAATCCCACTAAAATCAGGGACTAGACAAGGCTGCCCACTTTCTCCCTACCTTTTCAACATAGTACTTGAAGTATTAGCCAGAACAATTCGACAACAAAAGGAGATCAAGGGGATACAAATTGGAAAAGAGGAAGTCAAAATATCACTTTTTGCAGACATTATGATAGTATATATAAGTGACCCTGAAAATTCCACCAGAGAACTCCTAAACCTAATAAACAGCTTCGGTGAAGTAGCTGGATATAAAATTAACTCAAACAAGTCAATGGCCTTTCTCTACAAAAAGAATAAACAGGCTGAGAAAGAAATTAGGGAAACAACACCCTTCTCAATAGTCACAAATAATATAAAATATCTCGGCGTGACTCTAACTAAGAAAGTGAAAGATCTGTATGATAAAAACTTCAAGTCTCTGAAGAAAGAAATTAAAGAAGATCTCAGAAGATGGAAAGATCTCCCATGCTCATGGATTGGCAGGATCAACATTGTAAAAATGGCTATCTTGCCAAAAGCAATCTACAGATTCAATGCAATCCCTATGGAAATTCCAACTCAATTCTTCAACGAATTAGAAGGAGCAATTTGCAAATTCATCTGGAATAACAAAAAACCTAGGATAGCAAAAACTCTTCTCAAGGATAAAAGAACCTCTGTTGGAATCACCATGCCTGACCTAAAGCTTTACTACAGAGCAATTGTGATAAAAAACTGCATGGCACTGGTATAGAGGCAGACAAGTAGATCATTGGAATAGAATTGAAGACCCAGAAATGAACCCACACACCTATGGTCACTTGATCTTCGACAAGGGAGCTAAAACCATCCAGTGGAAGAAAGACAGCATATTCAACAATTGGTGCTGGCACAACTGGTTCTTATCATGTAGAAGAATGCGAATCGATCCTTACTTATCTCCTTGTACTAAGGTCAAATCTAAGTGGATCAAGGAACTTCACATAAAACCAGAGACACTGAAACTTATAGAGGAGAAAGTGGGGAAAAGCCTTGAAGATATGGGCACAGGGGAAAAATTCCTGAACAGAACAGCAATGGCTTGTGCTGTAAGATCGAGAATTGACAAATGGGACCTAATGAAACTCCAAAGTTTCTGCAAGGCAAAAGACACCGTCAATAAGACAAAAAGACCACCAACAGATTGGGAAAGGATCTTTACCTATCCTAAATCAGATAGGGGACTAATATCCAACATATATAAAGAACTCAAGAATGTGGACTTCAGAAAAATCAAATAACCCCATTAAAAAATGGGGCTCAGAACTGAACAAAGAATTCTCACCTGAGGAATACCAAATGGCAGAGAAGCACCTGAAAAAATGTTCAACATCCTTAATCATCAGGGAAATGCAAATCAAAACAACCCTGAGATTCCCCCTCACACCAGTCAGAATGGCTAAGATCAAAAATTCAGGTGACAGCAGATGCTGGCGTGGATGTGGAGAAAGAGGAACACTCCTCCATTGTTGGTGGGATTGCAGGCTTGTACAACCACTCTGGAAATCATCTGGCGGTTTCTCAGAAAATTGGACATAGTACTACCAGAGGATCCCACAATACCTCTCCTGGGCATATATCCAGAAGATGCCCCAACTGGTAAGAAGGACACATGCTCCACTATGTTCATAGCAGCCTTATTTATAATAGCCAGAAGCTGGAAAGAACCCAGATGCCCCTCAACAGAGGAATGGATACAGAAAATGTGGTACATCTACACAATGGAGTACTACTCAGCTATTAAAAAGAATGAATTTATGAAATTCCTAGCCAAATGGATGGACCTGGACTGCATCATCCTGAGTGAGGTAACACATTCACAAAGGAACTCACACAATATGTACTCACTGATAAGTGGATATTAGGCCAAAACCTAGGATACCCAAGATATAAGATACAATTTGCTAAACACATGAAACTCAAGAAAAATGAAGACTGAAGTGTGGACACTATGCCCCTCCTTAGAACTGGGAACAAAACACCCACGGAAGGAGTTACAGAGACAAAGTTTGGAGCTGAGATGAAAGGATGGACCATGTAGAGACTGCCATATCCAGGGATCTACCCCATAATCAGCATCCAAACGCTGACACCATTGCATACACTAGGAAGATTTTATCGAAAGGACCCAGATGTAGCTGTCTCTTTTGAGACTGTGCCGGGGCCTGGCAAGCACAGAGGTGGATGCTCACAGTCAGCTAATGGATGGATCACAGGGCTCCCAATGGAGGAGCTAGAGAAAGTACCCAAGGAGCTAAAGGGATCTGCAACCCTATAGGTGGAACAACATTATGAACTAACCAGTACCCCAGAGCTCTTGACTCTAGCTGCATATGTATCAAAAGATGGCCTAGTCGGCCATCACTGGAAAGAGAGGCCCATTGGACACGGAAACTTTATATGCCCCAGTACAGGGGACTGCCAGGGCCAAAAAGGGGGTGTGGGTGGGTAGGGGAGTGGGGGTGTGTGGGTATGGGGGACTTTTGGTATAGCATTGGAAATGTAAATGAGCTAAATACCTAATAAAAAATGGAAAAAAAAGATTTTTAAAGGTACATATATTGAGGTTCCACCTAAATATCTCTTCAGCTGTCTTAATTAACATATATATAATAATGAAAGATTGGGAATAATAGCATTGAATTATCACAAACTTAAACTACTTGCAGTTGCTGACAAGATGTGGTACTCTTACATAGAAAACAAGGACTTTCCTGCTACAATCACTTGGTATTTTGTTTATAGTATTGTTTTCCCAAATTTCCTCTATACCTGTCCATAAGATAAACCTGTAGAATTTTTCTCTCATCTTACAATCCAGGAATAATTATCTACTTTCCTTTCTCATTAGTATATTAATTCTTCATCACTATGTCATACTTTAGATCACAGGGAGTTTGATCACTATATTTTCCACAAGATATCTCATTGACCTATTATATTGTTAATATTATGGTTATTATTCCAGTGGAGGAGGACTTAGCAGCCAGTCTATAATTGTTGGTAAAGCAAATGTACAGCAAAGAATAAGAAATAACTACAGCCAAAATCACAGCCAGTAAAATTTCTAAGAGTCTAATTATGTGCTATGCAGAGCTAGCCCTTCTAAGGTTGAGAAAAAAATGTTTACATCTGGGCCCTCCTGCAACCACAAAAGGAGCATGATGCTTAGTGGGTCTATTTGAATTTTGGAAGCACTGCATTCTCTTGGGTTTGTTACTCTACTGTCTTCACCAAATTACATTCAAACTTGTTAGCTTTTGGTGGAAAGTAAAACAGGAGAAGACTTTTCAGTATGTTCAAGGTTCTGTATAGAACACTCTGTCACTTAGCATATAATCTGACAGAACCAGGAGTATTGATATGTCTGTCAATAGTGACTTCAGCAGGCCCTCATAGATGAACCACAGTAGAGGCTCTTGAGACTTTAGAGAAAGGCCATGCCACCATCCACAGTTATCTATCCTCCCTTTGAGAGACAGCTAACAGCTAGTTATTAATCTGTTAGTAGAAACCAAAGATTGGATGTGACCTGAAATACCCATCTTCAGCTGTCATCTGCTCCATCTAGCAATAAAGTTGGATGTTCAAAGCAGCAGTTCATCACAAAATGAAAGGGATGCATATGTGATCTCCTCAAGTCAGTCTTGTGGCCATCTGTAAGTAATATGAAGACGTTGCCTAATTTTTTTTTCAATTTTCCACACCTAATAATTTTGATCTCTGACACATGCACTTATGCCCTCATATTATGTGCCCTGTTTTAAATTGACTGAGGAAGAAAAGACTAGGGTGTGGCTTAAAAACAGTTCTGTATATTCTTCATATACTATCCTGAAGTGGACCAATGAAGAAATACAATCCACTGAAAAATCTGGGGACAGTAGTAGAGGAGAGACTTCACTTCTGGCACTTAAAAATGATTGCACATTTACCTTGGAAAGTATATTAGCTGCTTTTGTGTGTCAAGTTGACACAAGCTGGAATTATCACAGAAAAGGGGGCTTCCCTTGAAGAAATGCCTCCATGAGATCAAACTGTAAGGCATTTTCTCAATTAGTGATCAAAGGTAGGAGGGTGCATTGTAGGTGGTGCTATTCCTGGACTGGTAGACCTGGGTTGTACAAAAAAGCAAGCTGAGCAAGCCAAGGGAAGCAATCTAGTAAGCAGCATCCCTCCATGGCTTCTGTGTCAGCTCCCACCTCAAAGTTCCTACCCTGTGTGAGATCCAGTCCTGACTTCCTTTGGTAATGAACAGCAATGTGGAAATTAAAGCTGAATAAACCCTTTGCTCCACAACTTGCTTCTTGGTCATCATGATTTGTGCAGAAATGGAAACACTGACTAAGACAGAAAGAAAAATTGCCAGATATATACATATATAGATACATGAGCTTTGTGCAAATCTTTGGCTAAATAATTGTGGGTTTTTTGAAGGAAAAAGATTAGAAACTGGTGAAAAAAGATTTTTGGTGGAAGGTTATATATGTAGCTCTCACCAAATTCTCAAACAGTATGAAGATATTTGTGTCTCATGCAAATACTAATCAAAGCTGTCTTCTTCATACAATGGAAAAAGTACTAAAAACACAAATCTAGCAAAATAATGTGCTTACTAATCAATAATAGAAGAGCAAGTAATTTTGCTTTTTAAAATAACTGAAAAAGTTGAACAGATACTATGCTAAGGTGAACATTCAAATAGCCATTGTCATGAGAAAAATCACCAGATGTCTACAGACATTAGAGAAAAAGCATAACGACAGAGACTGAAGGCATGACCATCCAAAGACTGCCCCACCTGGGGACGAATTCCATAAACAGCCACCAAACCAAGACACTATTGCAGATGCCAACAAGAGCTTCCTGACAGGAGATTGATATAGCTGTCTCCTGAGAGCCTCTGCTAGTGCCTGACTAATACATAAGCGGATCCTCACAGCCATCTATTAGATGGAGCAAAGAGTCCCCATGAAGAAGCTAGAGAAACTACCCAAGGAGCTGAAAGAGTTTGCAGCTCCCTAGGAGGAACAACAATATGAACTAACCAATAACTCCAGAGATCCCTGGAACTAAACCACCACTCAAAGAAAACACATGGAGAGACTCATGGCTCTAGCTAGATGCATATGTAGCTGAGGATGACCTAGTAGGTCATCAAGGGGAGGAGAGGCCCTTGGTCCTGGGAAGGTTCTATGCCCCAGTATAAGGGAATGCCTAGGCCACAAAGCGGGTGTGGGTGGGTTGGGGAGCAGGGGAAAGGAGAGAGGATAGGGGATTTTCAGAAGGAAACTAGGAAAAGGGACAACATTTGAAGTGTAAATAAAGAAAATATCTAAGAAAAAAAGAAAAAGGATAGCAAATACTTCCTACCCATTAGAAGAGCTATAATCTAAAACAACAAGAATTACAACAATAATCCTTAATAAGCATCAAGTGATAGAAGCATCATGGAGCAGCTGGAATTTCATTATATTGCTGGTAGAATTAGAATTTTTGCTCTATCCTCTACTAGCTATTCTAATCCTAATCCACATCATTCTTTTTCTAAGAAGTATAGAACAGCATATCCTCTAAAAGACCTGTGTAATTCAAATTGAAAAAAAAAATGCAATTTTGCTATTCATTAGGAGGAAGACCTAAAATTAGTATGAGACTCACAGGGCTTAGTAATGCTTATCAGTAAAAGGAAGCTCACCAGTACCTTGAATAACAAACAGCAACTCCCAAGCATTTTCTTTCATGGGGCAGCTGCCAGATAAAAGCTTACAATGCATTGCTAAATTTATGAGGAGTAAGGACTAAGCAAAGGCATGCATGGTGATGACCTTCAGAACAGGCGCTATGTTTTGTTAATATTAGAATGAAAGGGTCACTGTAAGGACACAAGAGAAGATCCAATATTAATGGAAATGATGTTCTGTGCCTAGTGGAGATGGCTGTCAGGGCCCAAAGAGTTGACAAAACTTTAATCTGTATATCTAAAGCCTTTGAGTTTATTTTGTGTAAACTACCTATTTTTTTAAAATTTGCAAAAAATTAAAAGTATTTATCACCTTTTATCCTATTAGCAATTAAATTAATGGGTTTCTTTAAAATTCTGTTTTTCAATTTTCAAAAGGTGACTTCTACAGTAAATGTAACTGAATCTTCAACAGCTGGAAAAACAAACAGGTAACAAATAAAAAGTTGATTTCAGAGAGTATTGTTGTAAGTGTTCATGATTCACCATCCCCCCTCCCCCCAAAAAATTATACCCTGGACTCAAATAATATACAAAAGCAAAGATCATCTTTCTCATCTCTGTAACAACTGGTCTTCTATTGTCTCTGTAGTTTACATATTGTTTGAGGATATTAGGTCACTAGAATCATTCAATTACTTTGACCTTGGTTTATTAATTCAACTTCCTGCATTTCAGTTCAGTGAATATTTTAAAAGTCTAATTCTTTTTGTGGCTATTATTTTAAACATTTTTACCTATTTAATACTTGTGTTTGTTGACAAATTTAATATAGAATCACTTTAGACAGCATTCATAATTGACTTTGCTTTCTGGTAGACATATGGGAGATTGTCTTGATGATGTCAATTGAAGTGGGATGATGTATGCAATGTTTGAGGTAACATTTCATAGGCATGAGATTCTGAATTGTATAGCAGTAGAGAAAGGAAGCTAAGAACGAGTGTGCTTGTGTTAGCTCATTAATCTATGCTCTTTACTATGTATATGATATGACCAATTGCTTCAAGTGTCTACTATTTTTACCTCACCTAAACAAAAGACCTCGAATTTTGAGTTGAATAAATAGGTTTTGTGAGGGTATTTCATCACAGCAACAGGAAAAGAAATTCTAACAATTGTTAAAGAAAATTTTGGTAGTTTCCATCTTTATCATTATAAAGCAAATCTCTGTGAATACTCAGACACCAATATCTAGACAAATATGTTTTTACATACATAAGAACTGTGAGTGCCTCATTCGATAATAAGTTACACTTTCTTAATAGCCCTAATATATGGTAAAAGAGTGTGTGGAGCAGATGAAGTATTGAGTGAGTATATATTATTGACAGGAGCATGGCATGTCAATGACCCAAATGCCCCTGACTCATAAACAATAACTTGAGAATATTGAGGGAGAAAACTGGAGCACTGGCCTTGCCTAAATCAAATGGGAATGATCATACTTTGAGAGGTTGGGTACAGATGACGTATATTTCAAGTCTGTTCAACTCACACAGCATCCATAGAATTATTTAGCTTTATTGAGTAACTCATTTGAAGCAATTTTTGCTGAAATATGAAAAATAGGGTGTGATGGGTAAGATAGTGAGTTTAGTGAGGATTCTTGACTAATCTCAGAAATGAGTAGTAGATTCAGGTGGATATAGCAGAAACAATTCTAAGTCATTCGGTCTTTCCCAGAAAGTCCTGAAGATCTGTTTGAAATGTTTCAGAAATTACATCTCCCATCTTTCTGACACACACCATAAGACTTCTTGAATACATAGAAAGAATGGTAACTTGTAAATTGTCTTTTCTGAAAGTGATTAAAGCCACCAGATAACAGTGTGTGATTAGTCAGGTTTACCTTGTAAAATAGGACAGGATTGCACAAAATTATACCTGCAAAGATTTCAGTTGGGGTGGTTGAAGAACAGTGAGCTATCATGGTCTGAACATGGTGAGCCACAGTAGTGTGAGCATGGCAGAGCACCATGGCCTCCATCATTCTCCATGGCACTTCATTTGGTTTCTTGACTAGAGTTAATTTTTTTACTTTTCTCATCTCATTTTCTCCTCCAAATCACTTGGAAGATGAACTCAAATGCAGAAATCACCTTGCACTGCCCATAAAGAAGCAGGGGACAAACAACATTGAAAACTGTTTTTGAACATATCAATTTAAGGATAAAGTTAAATGTGAGTTTGATTTTTAGTTTGATCAGCTTGAAATGGTGCTATCCTATTGAAAATAGATTAAAATGTATTGTTTCTTTCTTGTATTATGCCTTAAATTGGAAATTCAAATAAGAATAATCTGTATATGCACACACAAATGTTGATTCACACACATATACACATGCACACACAGAGACACACACAGAGATACAGAGACAAAGAGACAGAAAGACAGAGATAGAGATAAAATAGAGCATTTGTGAACAATGTGGAAAATTCTGACTGAACGACTGACCTTATCTGGGATATGTCAGTCAAGACAGGCATACTGAAGTTACTATATAAAATTATGTTCAGGCTATACTAATAAGATACATATGAAATACATTACATTTAGTACTTGGTTCAATCATCAATATTTATTATGTATTTTAAAACATTTCAAAATATTTTAAAACCTTGAATGTCTCCAAATTTTCTCTATGTATCATATGTCTCCTGGCTTAGATAGTTAGTCTTAACTATCAACTTCAAATAATGCAGAATCCTCTAAGAAGAGAATCTTGGTTAAAGAATTTCCCAAATCAGACTACATGTAGACATGTCTGTGGGAAGTTTCTTGACTGTTATTTAAGAGGACCTATTCTATTGTGGGTGACATTGTTCAGTAGCTAGGTAGTCCTAGATTATCTGAGAAATTTAATTCTTGTGGTAGTGATACACATCTTTAATCCCAGCACTTGGGAGATAGGGGAAGAGGCAGGCAGATCTCTGAGTTATAAGCCAGCCTTGTCTATATCATGACTTTTAGGACAGCCAGGGTGACACAAAAAAATCCTGTCAGGAAAAAAAAAGAAATATTTCTACCCCAAGACCCAGAGCATAAAGCTGGATGTTGACCAACTATATCATGTCATTTGCTCAACTATGTTCATAGCAGCTTTATTTATAATAACCTGGAACTGGAAACAACCTAGATGTCCCTCAACTGATAAAAAGAAAAAAATAAAATGTATGGAATACTATACAGCTGTTAAAAACAAAGACATCATGAAATTTGAAAGCAAGTGGATGAAACTAGAAAATATCATCCTGAGTGAGGTAATCAAGACCCAGACAGACAAGTATGGTTTGTACTCACTTATAAATGGACATTAGCCATAAAGTACAGGATAAACATACTATACTCCACAGAACTAAAGAAACTAAGTAATAAGGAGAGCCCAAGAGAGGATGCATGAATCCCATTCAGAGGGGGAAACAAAATAGTCATCAGTGGAGGGAGGGAAGGAACTGGGTAGGAGAAGAAGTGAGGAGGTGAATGGGGATGGAGATCTTGTGTAAGGAGGGAGGCAGAAAAGGACTATGGAAATGGGTGGGAGGCATCTCAGGGACTAGCTGTAGTCCTAGAATAGCAGAGTCTATAAAGATATCCCTAGCTGAGATTCTTACCAGCAAGTAATATGGAGACTGAGGTGGCCACCTCCTCTAGCCAGGCAAGGCTTCGGGTGGGACATCAACCCATTCACAAACCTTCAACCCAACATTTGTCTTGCCTACAAGATATTCAGGAATAAGATGGAACAAAGATAAGAAAAGGGCCAACCAATGACTGGCCCAACTTGAGACCCATGCTATGGGAGAGAGTCAACCCTTGACATTATTAATGATACTCTGCTATGTTTACAGATGGAAACACAGCATAACTGTCTCCTGAGATGCTTCATTCAGCAGCTGATGGAAACAGATGCAGAAACCTACAGCCAAACATCAAGTGGAAAATGAAGGATAAAATTGAATAAGCCAGAGGGGTCAAGGACAGCACAGGAAGGTTTTAGAGTCAATTAATCTTGGCCTGTGAGGACTTGCAGAGATTGGACTACAAACTGGGAAGCATGTAAGGACTTGTTCTAGCTCCCCCCACTGCCACCCTGCACATTTGTAGCTGATGTGATGGTTGGTCTTTATGTAAGTACCCTAAAATATTGTAGCAGGGGATGTCTGACTCTGTTCCCCTAGATAGACTACATGGATGGGCCTCAGAGGGAGACGGACGATGTTTATTCATGCTGCGACTAGATGTTCCCAGGCAAGATGACACCCAATGCTTCCCCTTCTCTGAGGAGAAGGAGATTGGTAATGGCAGGAGGGATTTGTAAGGGTGGGATGGGGAGAAAAGGACCTGAGGTGGGGCTGTGATCTGTGTGGTCTGAATATAAATAAATGAATGAAAAACAAAACAACAACAAAAAAAAACTAAACCAACCCACCAAACAAATACATGAAGGAAGGAAGGAAGGAAGGAAGGAAGGAAGGAAGGAAGGAAGGAAGGAAGGGAGGGAGGGAGGGAGGGAGGGAGGGAGGGAGGGAGGGAGGAAGATTTTATATATATATATATATATATATATATATATATATATATATATATATGCCTTAATTTCCTTATTAGATAATAGTAGTATCTACCCTACTAAAGACAAAGGGTTTTGTTAAACTTGGTTCAAATCTGGGTCATGGCTTGTGTTCACACAGCCTTCAGCTAGATTTGGCTTGTACATTTTTAAGGGCTCTGAACACAGGAATGCTAAAAGGAGGAGGAAGGGAAGGGAGAAATAGAGAAAAAAGGATGGAGAGCGGTAAATAGAGAAAATAAAGGAGAAAGAGCAAGTAGGAGAAGAAATGCAGAGGCTGTGTAATGAAAACTGTGATAGCAAGGAAGAGGCACTGAGTGTCCAGAACTTATGTACATAGTCATGCCACATTATGTCACAGAGGCATAAAGAACTACCCATACTGTTACTAGGACTTGATGAATGTTAGTTGTCATGAGAAGTGTAGTGAGGGTGCAGTGAAACCAACAAACCAGACAGCCCTTGGGTATAAAGAGAGGTTTGCTGTGGCTCAGACTGCCAAGGCTGTCTTCCAGGAGCCAAAGAGAAGAAAAAATGGCAGAAAAGTAAGCAGATTTTATGTGACAGTCAACAGTGTGGGATCTTTGTGTTGATTCAGACTGATCAGGTAGATTTGGGGACTAGATACACCTGAGTTAGACCTCTGGGTTGGATTAAGGAAAGTTTTAAATGGCTTAAGGGAGTACATCTACACAATGGAGTACTACTCAGCTATTAAAAAGAATGAATTTATGAAATTCCTAGCCAAATGGATGGACCTGGAGGGCATCATCCTGAGTGAGGTAACACATTCACAAAGGAACTCACACAATATGTACTCACTGATAAGTGGATATTAGCCCCAAACCTAGGATTCCCAAGATATAAGATACAATTTGCTAAACACATGAAACTCAAGAAGAATGAAGACTGAAGTGTGGACACTATGCCCCTCCTTAGAACTGGGAACAAAACACCCATGGAAGGAGTTACAGAGACAAAGTTTGGAGCTGAGATGAAAGGATGGACCATGTAGAGACTGCCATATCCAGGGATCCACCCCATAATCAGCATCCAAACGCTAACACCAGTGCATACACTAGCAAGATTTTATCGAAAGGACCCAGATGTAGCTGTCTCTTGTGAGACTATGCCGGGGCCTAGCAAACACAGAAGTGGATGCTCACAGTCAGCTAATGGATGGATCACAGGGCTCCCAATGGAGGAGCTAGAGAAAGAACCCAAGGAGCTAAATGGATCTGCAACCATATAGGTGGAACAACATTATGAACTAACCAGTACCCCGGAGCTCTTGACTCTAGCTGCATATGTATCAAAAGATGGCCTAGTCGGCCATCACTGGAAAGAGAGGCCCATTGGACACGCAAACTTTATATGCCCCAGTACAGGGGAACACCAGGGCCAAAAAGGGGGAGTGGGTGGGTAGGGGAGTGGGGGTGGGTGGGTATGGGGGACTTTTGGTATAGCATTGGAAATGTAAATGAGCTAAATACCTAATAAAAAATGGAAAAAAAAACAGAAAACTACCTTGTTAGCTCTCTTGTTTTGTAAACAGAATCCACCTTTAGGCTTTTAGGTATCTAACTATGAGTCTTCTGTTTATTATACCAATCTCTTCTGTTTAGGACAATGTCATAAACTCTATCATTTTTGAATTTCCACTTTGAAACTAACAATAAGAAATCACCTTTGTTTAACTAATGAGTCCTAGTTTCTTCAAGCTCCTTGCCTATTCTCTTACAGATTTAACAAATGTAGCTTTTGAAGAGGAGAGGACTGACCTGGTAGCTGCGATGATAATAATGAACACATATGAATAGATAGAGTGACTTCCATGCTGTTTTGCAATTTTGATTTAAGAAATAAAATTAAAATTAGTTCTTTATAGACACCTTCCCTGTTTCAAAAATTTACAGTCACTTCTTGTGGTCTTGAAAATCCTTCTGAGTTCCAGGCATAAAATTCCTTTGATAGTTGTACATGAACATTTGGGTTATGCTTTCTGATCCCATCAATGTTGGTCTGCCTACCTGACTTGAAAGAGGATGAGATATCAAGAAAAAATTAATGAGTTACTGAGAATCAAGTTAATAAGATAATTGCATGAGTGAGTGTGTGAAAACATCACGGGAGACTAAAGTAACTGTTCTCAAAACTGTTAAAAACTGGCTTGTGCGCTAGGTGCTGACTGGAAATGTGCATGTGGACTCCCAGTGGCAATGTGAGAGGCAGTCCTTGTATCAGACCAGGCAGTGACATCCATTTGTTTAACCTTGCAATCTCATCATTAAATTATTCATGAAACCTTTTCTTAATATTTTCTCCTGTCCTCCAGTGAAACAGAATCTAATAAAAATATGCATGAAAACACAAAAGTGCATATACATTAATGCACATACAAATATTATGTATGCACTGAATCTTATACATACATATACCTGTGTATATGAGCACTTATGTGCATAGATATATGTATTTATATATGTCCATATATGTATTTTATATTTGTATGTACATAAGTCAACATATATACATGAATATAAATCCTAAGGAGTTTTAATGAAAACGGAAAAAATTCAAAATATTCAGCGTGACTCATTGAACTGGAGACCCAGGAAGACCCAGGGTGCCAGATAATGTCATGATAACAGAATTTCCTCCTGCTCCAGGGATGCTGATATTTTGAATCAGTCAGGCCTTAAACATATGTGAGACCATGAAAGGTAGCTTGATCTTCGGTTGAGCTAAGGCTTGAAGCCCCCAAAACCCTGAAGGGACGGAAGGAGCTTTGCCTGTTCCTGGGCACCAGGCCCCTGTCACTAGCCACAGTACACCCCCCCACACACACACTATAGATTTTTGGCCATCAGTCACATAAGGGAAATGTCCCAAGCCCCTCCACATGTAGAGGACTTGATCTGTAGCCACTTTGGCTTAAGACTGAGCTCCATTTTAATAAAGTACCTAAAGGCCTGGAGGGCTTAGCCAATAAACTTTCCTTCCCAGACATTCCTCCCTTCAAAAGGTATTTAATCTCAGGCCCACCCTAAGAAGTGAAGTATAGTCTTACACATCTACTTTCTGCCATGACAATACATGCTTTAAAAACATGCACTGTTTCTTTTCATAGGGATCCAACATGGGGAGCCATGGAGGGAGAAGACCTTTGCCTATAGACCTGTTGTCTAAACTCCCTTAGAAGGACTCTTTGTGTTCCCAGCCACAAGTGCCACCAAGCCAAGCCCAAGACTGGCACCATCAAGCCAAGGACTCTCCCCAAGGACCAGTCAGAGCTCCGCCTCCCTCCCCGGTTGCCCTGGCTAGATCCTGCCTGCTTGCTCCTACTCCTTTCTCAGCTCTTCTGCAACTTCTAATGTTGCCTGGATGTCCAAGAGCCTGAGAACCAGATCACTCAAGCCTCCTTGCAGGCTTGGGTACCCTCAAGCCTCTGGCTGTTCCACATGTCAGACTGTGCTTACCCAACGCTGAGCAGTGTTCCAGGGTTTCACTATGGCCCAACACTCAGTTGGTGACACTCACCTGGTAATTGGGGTCAACTTCCCACCTCCCTGAGAGGCAGTGCCCTGTGGCAAAGCATATGCAGGACCCACAAATCTACAAACGTATTAGATACCACACCCCCATTATAGAGAGGTCAGACTGTTTTACACAGAGCCCACCAATGTCAGTATTAATAGTATCCATAGGAAATATGCTTCCAGAAATATTTATAATAGTCTACCAGATATCTAAGCAATATGGCCCAGGAGGATACATATGTGCTGTGACAGAACCTCCACTTGCCAGAAACAGAAATATAGTGAAGAATAAAACACAATTGCTGAGGTTAAACCCCATCTTACATTTGAGGAGAATTCACACCTTTCTGATGATACAAGAGGAATTTTAATTCTTTACATTGAAGAAAAACAAACATGTATGACTTAGAGAAGTATGATCTCAGATGGTTATCATCAGCGTTGACATGGCTGTATTAAGGAGTGAACGATGTAATCTCTGTTGCCACAGCCACATGGATTCTTATGTGAGACATGCTTGAGAAAGATCATAGGCTCTCAAAAGGAGACAAAGGGCTCACTTTCTGGCTAGCTACCGAATAGGCTAGACTTAAAAACATTCACACATTCATCTTATTACAGGCTATAATTATTATTGCAGATTTTTAAAGGCTGCCAAATGAAGAATCTTTAATAAGAAAAGATCTCTATAACAGATTTAATATTTCTAAAATCTTCTAATATTTATCAAACAAAAAAGAGATAATGCTATTTTCCAATACTCTTATATCATTTAAAACAAATACCAGGTTTGATGGCTTCTATTGTAGTTCAGCTATAGTCTATTTATCCAAGGAAGACACTTTTAACTTTTACTATATTTTAGAGGAATAGCTGTAGTTTTCTCATAAAACTTTTCACTAAATATTCAAACACATAGTAATATTTTCAAAGAGTATTTTATTAAAGCATGGCCTGATTAATTGGTAAAATATATTTCTGTAGTCTTTTCACTATAAGTAAAAGGATATACACAGGGCACTATTGACTTAAGCTTATTGTCCACTGTGTATTACATTAGAAATACTATTTCATTTAATTATGATTCTAATGTAACTATTTGTAGGTCCTAAAGTCTGTACCACAAAATCCTGATAAGGTTGTGAACATTTTCCTACGCACAACACAAGTGCACAAGTGTTAGTTTCTTCCTTGTTTAATTATATATATATATATATATATATATATATATATATATATATATATATGTATATATATGCTTTTGCTTGACTTTATTCTTGTCTTAGTTTCTTTTCCTGACAAAACTTCTGACAAAAACAACTTCACAGTGCTAGCTCCTTGACTTGCTGGCAAGTCCAAGCAAGATGAGAGAGGTCCCAGTCCCACCGGAGTGTCACTGGGGCTGAACAGCATGGCAAGTGTCTATGGCCCAAAAGAAACACACTGAGACACTGAGCCGGGAATCTTGTCGAAGTGGGAACTCGATTTTCTGGCATCAGCCTCTCACTTATATAAGTTGGGCATAGGGATGGGGAAGTTTGGTGGAGTACTATGACATAGGAGGCAGGGAAGGGTAATGGACGGTATGGAGTAATTGACAGGGCCAATGGCAATGCTCTACCTCAGCAACAGTGACAGAGGCAGGGCCAAACAGGTCTTGCTGAGTCACCCCAATATGGGAGTGACTGAGATAGGTCTCAAAACTTGAGTCAGGCTTAGGCTCCCCCACAAGGCCACAGAAACTCAGGTCAGGTTCAGGTTTGTCCTCAAGGCCCAAACCAGGGCCCAAATGGGGCCCAACATCATGGTGTGGGTGGAGCGGGATGTTCAAGGAGTCAGGGCACAATCAGGAGACAGAGAGAGATGAACACATTGTGTTTCTCAATTCCCCTTTTCTCTCACACAGCCCATAATCCAAGCTGGGAAATGGCACCACCTCTCTGGGTGAACTTCCACCCTCAATTAAATACTCAAGATAATCCCCACAGCATGCCCAGAGACTAAGGGAGTCTTGACACTGAAACAGAAGTGTACAGAGGCCTATATTAGTGATTCTATGTTTTCAAAATGTTAACTATTGATATTAATTATTACCACTGTAGTTTCTTTCAAAGATTCAAGTCTGTTTACAACTCTTCCTTTTTAAGCAGACTTGAACAGACTTGAACAAGGATTATTGCAACGAAGTGGGGTTTGTATATTGTTCTCTATTTATTCTATGCTTTGATGTATGCTGTGATAACATACATATGTGTGTCTGGAAGGTATGTGCTTTTTCAGTATGTAAGAGCTGAAGAGAATATGAAAGACACAATCTATTCCGTCTTCTTCAGATGCCTTTAGCTGATTAAAACCACCTTTACACATAATGACAGGGGATCTGCTTGAATGCCCAGCTTTCTTCCTACAGGAGAGTGTGTGTTCTTGTGAGAATGCACGCCTCATCCACCAGTTAGAGCCTTTTCCAGTGAAATGCCTTCACCGTGGTTGCTAGTGGTTAACTATTAGTGTAGAACTCCCCAAGCTCTTTGTGGAGAGGAAGGACCCAGGTGCCACTTTTCACCACTGAAATAGCCAATTAGATTTATAGGTGGTGGCTCTCTTCCAGCTTATTGCAATGAAAGCTCCCCTTATTACAACAGGCTTCATATTTTCTGATGTAGTCTTCTGTGTGAAATACAACCAACCTAAGCAGTTGGCAGCATTCCAGCTTTTCAGATTCTCAGATAACTTTGGCTCCACATACACAGCCTATGTCTCAGGTAAAGAAACGTAGTCCATGTTTCCTGCTTAGCTGATAGCATCAGTGTATCAGGAGATACTGTTCCAAAGAGAATATAGTTGAAAGATGAAGCCTATAGGTCTATTCAAATTCCTTTAGCTGGAGTCACAACCTAGGATCTGCCTCTTCTTGGGGCTGATAGATATTATTAGCTGCATGGAACATCTTTTTTTTTCATACAAAGGAAATGCATGGCTTCTAGATTCTCCTTTTTAGAACACAAAGGAAGGAGATTTATATAGGTTTATCTAATGCTTCATCAATTTGGAACCAGATGTTTATGGGGATTCCAAGGACTCAACTGTGGTATAGTATCATGATGCTAAGCAATGAGGTAGGTTGTTTACTTTAACTAGATAAGAACAAGGTGGCCTCGGGAGCTCTCTTGTTTGTCTGTACTGTGAGAACAAAGGTTCTTGTGCTCACAGATAGCACTAGAAAAACCAGGACTGTTAAACTTGTCTTTTCAAAAGAAAAGATACGTAACTGTTTTTTTTTCCTTCCCATAAGGCTTGGGATCGAGATGGCTATTAGCCTAGGTAATCTTGGTACTATTTGTAGAGTCAAGCCAGAAGTAGGAGTCAAAATTTCTAGTAGCCTAGGGCAATAGGTGGCTAAGAACTCACATGATCTTTATGATTATCTGCTCGACTGAGATTATACTAAATCCTCCCCCCCCCCCCATCCTTTAAGACAACACCAGCAGCCTATCTCTAGAACCCATCCTCACGGAAGAAATGACATGTACTTTGAGAAGAGTTCTATGTAATTTTGCCTCCTTGTACATATGGGATTGTGATACCAGGAAACCTTTTCTTCCAAATGGTATTGTGCTTAACATATGCCTACAACTGCTTGGTATCAATTTGAAGTTCTCAAACCAACTCTGTTAGCATTCCTTCTAGGTTCTGCCAACAGCTACCTAGCAACAGCCAGGTAGTCCTGGCAAACAGTAAAAGAAACTAATTGTCCTCTCCCTCTCTCTCTCTGACCCTTTTCTCTCTCTGACCCTCTTTGCCCTCTCCCTCTCACTCCTTCCCCCTCTCTTCCTCTATCTACTTGTTTTCTGGCCTCTTCCTGTCTCCCTCTCCCCCTCTCTCTGTCCCTCCCTGTCCCCTCTCTTTTCTTCTTTCTATTCCCTTCTCAACTCCCCTTCCTGTGTCCCCAAATAAACTCTATTCTATACTACACCTGTCCTATGGCTGGTATCTCAGAGAATAGGGGGTACCTCAGTTTGAGTCCTTGACATATCCTTGACTTTATAAAACATATCAAACACCAGCTACTGAGTTGTGCTGGACTGGATTTTCTTCTTGTCTCATGTGGATTATTATTTTCCCAGCCCTTGTGTTTGTAAAACCCCTTATACATTTGAATAAACTCTGGTCAGACAATATTAGACCCAATGACTGTGAAGGCCAGAGTTGATACTGTTAGTTGGGTTGTTTATAGAATGTAGAGGGTACAGACTGATGCAAGATATACCAATTATGTTGCACATCATCTTCCCCACAAGAAACTGAGTGCAATCGATTTGTGAATAGACAAGTTGCCTCTCAATTTAGTTCAGTTAGAATGCGTATTAGTTAGTTTGAAAACACTGCCCTTCATTCTTTTTCTTTGTTTTTATCTTCTTGGTTTCAAGCTAAATTCAATTTCCTTTAAGAACCCTCTTAACATGGACAAAAATTTGTTTGCTTGCTTGTATTTAATTACAAAGTTCTGTTCGTTGAAATTGGGAGGCAAACAGGTTAAAAGGAAACTGTGGTGTTCAGTGATTTATGATAAATTGTAATAAATTATGGCCTTGTCAACATCAGAGAAAAAGGCAAGGTGAGGGAGAGCAGAGAGGCATTCAAATCATGATGTCATTTTGGGCCCTGGGGAAGTAACACAAAGAAGTCACTGATGGGAGAAGTGCCTTGCCTCTATTTTCCAGTCATTTATACATGTGTTTTAGCCCCATGAGTGACTTTTAGTTGGTAAACCTGAGAGTTTTAGATGTTATTCATGAGAGAACATTACAGTTTCAACTTTTCAATTTAGAGTAAGAGAATGAAGCAGAATGAGCCACCAAGAGTCTGACAGAGTTTGTACATGATCTGTCTCATGTGATAAACCCTCTTTACCAAGGCTGATCTTGCCAGGAACAAGTTGCACAGAGTGTGGGCTCTGCTTGTAGATACCCATCAGCCATAGGTCTCTCACCTGAGTGTTCTCTAATTGAGACTTTCTAGTCCTGACCCTGATGGTTAGCGACAGGCCTAGGATATTATGCCACGCAGTCTTCTAACCAACAAACAAGATTCCTCAATGATTTGTTCCATTCTACATCTATCAGATATGAAAGAGTTTCCAGCACCTATCTTGAATATGGAGGATCACAACTGGTGCTGAACTCATTTGTTAGCCTTGGACCCTTGTCAAAATTCTATCTCATTAGCTATAAACAGACATCTCAAATACAGCAAATATGATTTTATTTCTAACTTTCCATCCCTTTATACTGTGGTATCCTAAAGCTAACCCATTATGTGAATGAAATACATCCTAATTTTCTGCCTCATCTAATAACAACTCGATTCTAGGCTGCATTTTGAAAACATTTTATTGTTTTTTATTTCCAGCGCTGCAATAATTCATAAGCAAATTGTTTGTCAGTGTTAGGCAAGTGTAGAATAAACTATAAGGCAGTTTAAAAATGTTTCCTTCTTGTGCATGTTGATTTTATATATTTTTTCATTTTTTATTAGATATTTTCTTCATTTACATTTCAAATGCTATCCCAAAAGTCCCCTATACCCTCCCCCTGCCCTGCTCCCAAACCTAACTACTCAGACTTCCTGGCTCTGACATTCCCCTGTACTGAGGCATATGACCTTCACAAGACCAAGGGCCTCTCCTCCCGTTGATGACCAACTAGGCCATCCTCTGCTACATATGCAACTAGAGACACAGTTCTGGGGGCGGGGCTACTGGCTAGTTCATACTGTTGACCCTCCTATAGGGTTGCTGACCCCTTTAGCTCCTTGGGTACTTTCTCTAGCTCCTTCTTTAGAGGCCCTGTGTTCCATCCAATAGATGTCTGTGAGCATCCACTTCTGTATTTGCCAGGCACTGACATAGCCTCACAAAAGACAGCTATATCAGGGTCCTGTCAGAAAAATCTTGCTGGCATATGCAATAGTGTCTGCGTTTGGTGGTTGTATATGGGATGGATTATCCATATATTAGTCCATTATCATCAAGGCAGAAGCATGGCAACATGCAGGCAGACATGATGCAGAAGGAGCTGAGAGTTCTGCATCTTCATCTGAAGACCTTTAGGAGAAAATTGACTTCCACGGACCTAAGATGAGAGTCTTAAAGCCACACCCTCAATGACACACTTCCTTCAACAAAGCCACATGGCCTAACCTGCCACTACCTGGGCCAACCATATTCAAACCATCACAATAACAAAAAGCATCTTTAACAACCTAAAGAATCCATGCTTACCTCATTTTATATGTGTGTAAGCACACACACACATATTAAATCCACAAATCAATCTCAGCCATATACTTACAAACATGTATACAGACAAACATTCACACACATGTATAATGATATACACATTTATACAGATGCACACAAAAACACATATCCAGGCACACAAACACACATTTATATTTACACTCAGAGAAATGCATTCACAGATTCATCCTCATGCACCCTCAATATACATTCACATTCACAAACATCAAGTCACTCCCAGTTTTACACTCACACTAACCCATTCCCATGAACACATTCACATACTCATTATGATACATACTCACACTCATGCATATACCCACATACTCAAACACAGACACTCATACACTTCCATTCACACATTACATACTCACAGTTATAGACAGTCAAGTATTTATACATAAACACACACTGAAACATAAATTCATATACATTAAAATATCCAACAACACTCACATATATTAATACATTCAAGCTCACACACAAACACCAAAGTCCAACTCCAGATTTTATAATTCTTTGTAGGATGACAGCATAAATATATGCCATGAACATCTAATGTAGTTACACATACATAAATGCACATCATGTGTATATTAAAAACATTTTTTTTTGGTTTTTCAAGACAGGGTTCCTCTGTATAGCTCTGACTGTCATGGAACTCACTCTGTAGACCAGGCTGGCCTCAAACTCAAAAATCTACCTGCTTCTGCTTCCCAAGTGCTGGGATTAGAGGCATATGCCACCATTGCCTGACTTATTGAAAACTTTTATAGTTTAGGGACATATAATTTCTGGGTTCTGTGTGAGGACCTTCTAAACTGACTAAGGTTATCTTCCTACCAGAGGCTCAAGACAGACTACATAGAGGAGAGAGAGGCAGGCTTTATACTATAAAGGAGAGATGGAATTTTTATTACACATATAAAAGATGAATGGTGCAGATCAGTACACATAATATAAAACAAAACAAACCATATTTCATTTATGTAAAGTTCAAAAGCTTCCCTTGGTGAACTATACACTACAAACAATAAAGTAATTATTTAAAGGCTAATGCCTGTTGTCGTTGAAAAAAGAACATGTAAAAATAAAGATAACTTCATATTTTACAGCCTAGATTAGAAATTGTAAGGGGCAATTCTGTGTCCCCTGTACTCCGTGCTTGTGCCCTGTGCCCTGCCAATGGGGTAGACCCAAAACCCCTACTTCAAGAATCCCAAATTCAAAGGCAGCGGGGTGTTAAGCATTATCATCCCATCTTTCAGAGGCTGAAGTAACAAGATTAGAATTCCAGGCTGACATTGGATATATAAAAGGTTCTGTCCATAAATGAAAAACAAATTAAAGCTATAATCTATAGGCAGAAATGATGAGACTAAAGGATGACTACCCTGACAGAGTGACAATGACACAAATCAGAGAAGAAAATCATTGCTATCAAGCACTAAGGAGACTGAGACTTGAGAATTCCTATGCCTCAGGAATTGACAGCAAGCCTTGGAAACATAGACAGATAGCAACTTGAAAACTGAAACCTGCAATGGAAGTTGGACTGTCTTTCTACATTGCAGCAATAATGTTCCATTGAATGAAATGCTATCTTCTTGAATTATTCACCCTTTGTCCACTCTAACCACTCCAAATTAATGTTATGTTTATTTATTTCATTTTTTGAGATTATAATTACATCATTTCTCATTCCATATCCTCTATCCAAACTATTCTGTGAAATCTCAAACTTACTCTCATTCAAATTCTTGACCTCTTTTTGTCTTTATTAAATATACAAATGTAATATATTTAATATATTCCCAATGATATAAATACAACCAGCTAAGTCTGTATCTATATAATTTTACTTGCATGTATGTGCTTTCAGGGCTGACTATTTGGTACGGGATAACCAAGTAGTATTCTCTTCTCTGAGGAAGACTATTTCTCCCATTCTCAGTATTCCTTAATCACCAGCAACTCTTTGTTTTAGGTTGAGGCTTCCAGAGAATTTACTCTGCTATGTTAATATATTTATTCTTGTTGGCCTTCTTCAGCTCCTGTTTAGGTCATTAGTAAGACATTATCAGTGTAGCTTCTGAGAGTTCTAGGAGATGCAATCATAGAGCAAAATTCCAGATTCTCTAGCTTTTACAATCTTTCTGCTCCTTATTCTACAATGATCTCAGGGCCTTTGGTGAGGGACTTTGTATTGTAGATTCATCAGTAGGGATTTGGCTCCATAATTCTGCACTATGTTTGGAAATAGTGTCCTATAATGTTCTCTATTTTGAAAAGAGAAGCCTCCTTGATGAATGGTAAGGACTACACTTATCTGTGGGTATAAGAACAAATATTTAGATGAAGTTAATGAGGTTTCTAGTTTAGCAAAGTGATAGTTCTAGGGTATCCTCCAAGATCCATGAGTTCACTTCATTAGTCCTAGCTCCAAATCTTCTGATATGAATACATAACCTAGAATAAATTCAGAAAATACCAGGAAAGTAAAATTGGACCACTGCAGGGGTTGAGGAAGCAATAGAAAAGGAAATAATAGGCTACATGTGATCGGAAGAGAAAATAGGAGAACCCAGGGAGCTACATTTATGGAGTGGAGAAATAAATATACAGAAGAAGGAAGGAAGAGAGTAAAAGAGCAGTAAGATTGTCTGAAAAAGTCATGTGAAATTAAACTATCTATCTAAACTATTAAAAATTAAACTACCTAACAGTACCTCTAAAGCACATATACAAATACATATAAGACAGTTTAAAAAACATATATTTAGTTTAAATTAAAATTTTCCAGCTGGGATGACAATGCTTCCTGTAAGACCCATAGACCATCTAATGAAACCTTAACACCAGGAATAAGAGGTTGTTTTTTTGAATTGCTGGTCATGGATTTTCAAGAGATTCCCCAAATGTTTTTTTTTTTTCTGCAGAATAAACAGTGTTTGTTTTTGCATACTATCTGACTTTGGGGTCTTGATTCAGTGATTTTCAGGCCCTTACAAAGGGATGGAAGATATATTCCTGACCATGAGTTCAGTTCTCATCCATCCTGGCAGGAATGTCACGGTGTAGTTTCCTACTGTGCTACAATGGATTGTCATACCCAATTCCAGCAACAGTAAGAGACACCTGATGACCATACCCAACCCACTAAAAGTTCTATGACCTCCCAAAATAGCACCATGAACTGGGAAACAAGGGTTCAGGACAGAAGCCAATAGGACACACTTCAATTTTATTACTAACACTTCATTAAAATAACTTTTAGGACTCCAAAATTGTCATAATTTCTTCAGTTGTCAACTTGAGGTAAACCTAGAGTCACCTAGAAAGAGTGACTCTCAAGTGAGGAACTGCCTCCATCAGACTGTCTTGTGGCATTTCTGTGGTGGCATTTCCACAATTTCTAATTGTTAGAGAAGGGTTCAGTCTGCTATGGGCCATGCCATTGCTAGGTAGGACTAGGCTGCATAAAAATGTTAGTTTAATGTGATCATAGAAACAAGCCAGTAGTCAATGCTCCTCTGTGGCATCTGCTTCCAGTCCTGCTTCCAAATTCTCGCCTAAAATTCTTGCCTTGGTTTCCCTGGAAGATGTACTGTAATCTGTAAGCCAGTTAAACCATGTCTTCACAAAATTGATATAGTCACTCATCAAATCATCAAAAACTCAAACTATAACACTATTATTTTTCTCCCTTTTTTGTTGTATGTACTAAGTGGCATGCTCAAGGCCTTACAGATGCTCTCTAACTAAGTGACATCATCAGCCCTTGGATTTTTCAAACAGAATCTTACTATCTTAATTCAGGTTTACTTCAAACACAAAAGTCCCCTGCCTCTACCTCTTGGGTTTATTATGACTATACAACAAGCCTATCACAAAATCATTTTTAAATAGCTAGTATGCTGGCTAATTTTATGTCAACTTGACCAAATTAAAGTCATCTGAGAGGAGGAACCCTCCAATGAGAAAATGCCTCCATAATATTGTACATTTTCATAATTATTGAATAGTGTGAGAATGACCACTACCCTGGGATAGCAGTTCTTGGTGTAATAAGAAACCAGGCTAAGCAAGCTGTAAGGAGCAAGTCAGTCAATACTGATCTCCCATGCACTCTGCATCAGGTCCTACCTTGACGTTCCTGCAAGGTTTGAGTGTCTGTCTTTGCTCCCTTCAATGAACCATGACTCTTTACATGTAAGCTAAACAAACCTTTTTGTTCCCAAGTTGCTTTTGGTCATGGTGCTTTGTCACAGCAATAGTAACTCTAAAAAGCCATTATTGCTTATTTTAGACTTTTGTATATTGATGCTGTGGTATGGATGAGTGTGTGGCTAGATACATTCTATTCATGCTGATGTGGGACCACAGATTCATCTCTGGCCCTTGAGGAGATTATGTTGGCCTCAGAAGCAAAGGATCTTTAACAATGTCTATTTTCTTTAACAGAGGCAGCTCACACTTGGAATTAGTCATTACAAAATAACCAAATATGGAGGCTGTGCAAATGACTTAGCTATGAACTACTTAATAAATTCCCAGATGCTTTGGCTTGAATCCCAGCAAAAACAATTAAAGATTTCTGAGTTAATGTGTTTGTCAAAAGCCATTATATACTAGCAAAATTTATGAAGTATAAGGATGTTGCATTTGCACATGAAGCATTTTATGAATACTTCAAAAGAATCCAAGGGATATCAGGTGATAAAATTCACTTCTCATACAATAGGAAGTAGGGTAAAAGACATTAGGAGAGTAACTTAGGGTTAGAATGCTTGCCAAGCAGTAGGGGACCGGGTTTATCTCAGCACCATACAAAATAACAAAAAAGAATCATTAATTTGTCAATATAAAACTGGCCATAAACAAAGAATTAAACCAGAGACTTCAGCATACTCTGAAGCAACAGTTCTCAACCTGCGAGTTGTGACCCCTTTGGGTATTGAATGACACTTTCACAGAGGTTGCCTAAGACCATTGGAAATATAAAATATTTTCTTAACAGTAGCAAAATTACAGTTATGAAGTAGCAATACAATTAATTTTATGGTTGGTGGTCACCACAACATAAGGAACTCTCTTAAAGAGTCACAGCATTAGGAAGATTGAGCATCATTGCTCTAGTATCTACTTTGTAATTGCAATGATTCCAATTCTACAGATGAGGGCGTGTCTTGTGATTATGGGATGAGTAAGCAGCAGATTGAGTATAAGCAACAGTCAGGCTGATTTTGAACCCTGTGCGTAGGACTGCATTCCCTTCTCCCCTCTCTCCATGACCAGCCTCTACTCTACTCTCTCCCTCTCTCTGTCTTTCTACAATAAACACCTTAAAATTACCAACTGTCTCTTCTCATTGGGATCCGCTCTTCTAGAGCAATGTAGCAGGTCTTCCTCTAAAGAGCCGAGTATCTAATCTCCAACAGGAGGCCTCTCTGCACTCCAAGCCACAGCTTCAACCAAGCAACAGGCCCAAGCAAGCCAAAGACTCTTATTCCTGTGGGAACCAGATAGAGCTCTCTCCTCCTACCCTTTTCCCTTCGGCTCTGGGTCAGAGCGAGCCCTGTGGGCCCCTACTCTGTCTTCAGCTCTTCCGCCACATCCAGCTTCATCTGCAGTGTCCAAGAGCCTGAGAACCTGTAGTCCTTGTCCTCCATGTCTGTGCGGACTCTGTCTTTCTACCCCCGGAGCGGGGTCCTGCGTCTTCCCACAGCCCAACACCTGCCCAGTGGTGTGGGCTGTGCAGTCAAACTTCCGGTGTCTGCCTCCCTGTGGCTGGCCAGACGTGGGACTCCCACTTTTAACTCATACCTATGATAACTTGTAATATTTTTGTTTTACCATTTAACTCTCATTATGAACATACATCTAAGATTCATAGTGTATACTACCAGTGCTTCTACATAATAGATAACAGTTTTGAAAACATCCATTGTGTGTGTGTGTTCCCACATATGTATCTGTATTTGTATAAAGGTATGCTGTGGGGTTGCATATGGAAGCCAGAGGTCAACATAGGGTACTGTTCCTTTGGCACTCTCTTTTTTTCTTCCATACTCCCTCCAGAATGCCCATTCAGCCATGTTTCCAGCATGCCGGGGATTTTCTTGCCCAAATTTCCAAACTCTCCAACATTCTTTCTAAAGGCCTGTTTTGGTGGCCTAACAACTGCATGGTTATGTTTATCATGACCATAGCCCCTGAGTTTTCTCTACTAGTTGCTTTTCTTGTTGTTATGGCAATATATCCGATAAAAAGCTATTTAAGAATGGAATCACTTATTTTGGCTTCCAGTATAAAGGTGAGGTTAATCTTGGCAGAAAAGTTATGGTAGCAACTACACATGATGCATTTGAAGTTAGAAAACAGGAAACAATATTTGTGTTCAGCTCATTTTCTGCTTTGTATTCAGTTTGTAAATTGTAGTAGGTTGTCTATGGTTGATATTACAGGACAATGTGAAAACAATGGTGATTCCCATAAAAGGTTGAGTTAAGTAGTCATTTGTATAGGAGATAATAAAAGTGTTGAGCCCTACCAGACACTATGCCACCACCACCACCCCCAAATGTCAATATACAATTTCAGATTCGAATCCAGAGGAAAAATACAAATTTTACAAGAAATTATGGGAATATTTCTTCAGGCCATAAAAAAATTATTGCTTACCTAGGGTACAATAAGTGATAACCAGTAAGTATATATGTATATGTATGTACATATATTAAATAAGAATAATGTAATATAAATAACTTAGGTTCATCAAAAAATATCATTTTACGTAGAATGCTATAAAAAGCCACACACACATATCTATCTATCTATGTATCTATTATCTATCTATCTATCTATCTATCTATCTATACATACATACATACATATATATGAGGCTGAAATCTAGATGAAACCTAAAATATATAACTCTTAAACTCCCATGTTAAACATACAGGAAGCACAAATTATATTATTCAAGTAAGTATTAAATTTATCAATGGTAAATTTATCCTAAGGGGAGGGGAGAGGAGAGGAGAGGAGAGGAGAGGAGAGGAGAGGAGAGGAGAGGAGAGGAGAGGAGAGGAGAGGAGAGGAGAGAAGAGAAGAGAAGAGAAGAGAAGAGAAGAGAAGAGAAGAGAAGAGAAGAGAAGAGAAGAGAAGAGAAGAGAAGAGAAGATAGAGGAGAAGCTGAGGGCATTGGAGAAAGTAATAGAAGTGAAGAGGGAAAGGGAGAAAGAGTCAAAGAGAGAGAATAATACAAAGTTTTACTATTCCCCTCAAGGTCATGAGACAATGACCTAACTTTCACTTTAGAGATACCACTACCACCCAGTAGTGTTGCAGCCTGATGACCAACTCTTCAGTGTATCACCTTGCAGGGAACATTTAGGATACTAAACCTGAGTGATATATATATATATATATATATATATATATATATATATATAATATTCCTTCTGAATTTCTGATTCTGTAATCACATAGCCTGTAGTCCCCACTTATGTATAACAGCTCCCAACTCTTCATACATATTTTCATAGTGATCAATCATAACCAGAAATTATAAAAAGATTATATCTTCTGGTTATGTCAGAAGTGACACTCTTATAGTCACACCAGGATGACTGGCTGAAGAAGAAAAACAGCAATAGGTGGGCTAACATAAAAGAAGGAAATCTCCAAAGGCCTCGACACCACACAAAGAGCTACAGTCAGTCAGCAATGTTGAGAGTGGGAGAATTGTCTTCCCAGGGGAAGAGCACACCAATTGGTCTTGCAAACCAAATGATCAGCCCTGAAAACACACATACAAGTAGCACTATACAGACTGAACAGGCTGTGTTTATATATTACACATACATATATACGTAGGTAACAACAATTAATGAAAAACAAGACCATGAATTTGAAAAAGATCAAAGAGGGTTATATCAGAAAGTTTAGAAGAAGAAAGGGGGGATGATGTAAATATATTATAGTATCAAAAAAAAAAAAATAACCAAAGGAAGTACATAGGTCCTAAGGATAAGTCTTATTGGGATCAGAGCACCAGCCTTGGAACATAAGACCCAAAATTTGATCCCAGCACTGAAATAAGTGCATAAATAAATAAAAACAAGTCATCTGCACTGTGTCTGTCTATGGCACATTCACGCAGTGGAATGCTTTTGATAATGGTGGTAAGTGTTTGGTTTCAGACCTCTGGACAAGGGACTGAGATTCATATTTTACATATCAAAGCAGACATGGCCCCCAGGTCCTCCCAGCATCCCTCAGTTTCTGCCTCCAACCTTTAACTTTCTAGCCAGATGCTGGGCTGCCCTTTCCCCCAAGGCTCCTACTTATATGATCCAGACATTTTAGTCTCCCTCTCTTCTTCTCTTCTCTCTTTGCTGAGTCATATGCACTTTCTCACTTTCTTTTCTCTCTGCCTCTCAACCCCCCTCCCAATGGCAAATCTCCTAGCCTCAGTTCTTGGGACCAGTGAACTCACCCACTGGAGAGCTGCTTCCCAATAAATCTGCCATTAATATAATCTAATCTGGTTTGAATTGGCTCATTTCACTGCAAAAGAAATAACAGATGGTGCAGATTTTGTGATATTGATCTACAATCCCAAGTACTCAGGAGAAAGAGGCAGAATCATAACAAGTTCAAAGACACCTAAGCTACCAAGTCAGTTTAGACAACTCCAAGAGATATTTCGTTTCCTGATCTAGGTGCTATTTCCCTAGGAACTAGACTTATGAAATGTATTTATAGTACAGGTAATCTCTACTGCATACAATATACTTCAATAGAAAGTTAAAAATGCAATGGTGTTTAAGTGATTAGAATT
The DNA here is from genome assembly GCF_000001635.26 of Mus musculus. Lineage (NCBI taxonomy): Eukaryota > Metazoa > Chordata > Mammalia > Rodentia > Muridae > Mus > Mus musculus. Next base: position 54,941,949 of record NC_000083.6, read on the forward strand.
TTGTTTCTGAAAATATATTTAGAATCACAGGCTACTATGATTTAGGTGGTTTAAATAAAAACAAATGGGGGGGGGGGCTGGAAAGATGGCTCAGTGGTTAAGAGCACTGACTGCCCCTCCAGAGATCCTGAGTTCAATTCCCAGAAACCACGTGGTGGCTAACAACCATCTGTAATAGGATCTGATGCTCTCTTCTGTTGTGTTTGAAGACAGCTACAGTGTACTCATATAAAATAAGTAAATCTTAAAAAAAAAAAAAAAAAAAAAAACAGAAAAAGAAAGAAAAACTAAGATAGATGAGACACCAGGAAGAAACAGGGTAGACTGGGATCCTTAACTCTCCTTTTCTCTCATCCTCAAAGCTCCATCAAGCTGTGTGGAAGGACAAATGTCAGGAAAACATGAAACATGTCAGGAAAAAAAGTGTGAAGCAAGCCCGGCTGATAAACTTTTGATGAATTGGGATTCATCCCTTCTTTCTCCTTTTGTTTTGGCTTTGGTGACCCACAAGAGAATCTTGAGCTTTGTTTTGGCATTTAGGAGGAAGGTTTAGAGATGTTGGTAGGGGTCCTTCCAGCAAGAGACAGTGTTAGTTCTTGCAGAGCTTGGCAGCCATTTGGCCATTTGTTGTGACAGTGCTCAGCAGTGGAGGCTGAATATTCCTGATAGCTTAATTCTCTGTGACATTGACCTGCAGTTGTTGAGGTGAAGGCTGTTAGAAAAGACCTCCAATCATCAAGAAAATGTGGTATTTATAAATGTTTAAAAAATGAAACCTGCACAATGGCTTTCCTGAATTCTGGGCAGTGCTGAGCTGCTTCGAGGTTCCAGTAGTGGGACACTGAGTCTCAGTAAAGTCTTCACCCTTTACATCATGTGCTACTCACTTTCTGCCACACACAACGGGGCTAAGTCAGGCCTGACCCACAACTCAACCCACCAAAGGCTAACTAGGTATTTAAACCTCCTGCATCTTTCAAACTGTATATCTCTGTCCAGCAATGTGGGGAATTGCAGGCTGGTATCCAGTCGAGCTGAGATCTGAACCCCGATGATCATAATTCACCTTCATGACATGGTAGGCATTCTCTCATGTTCCTGGAACTCTGGCCCCTGCCTAAGTTACCACCTCCCACAGCCCCCACACGAGAAGTATTGTCAGTAGTCAAGTAGACAATGACCCAAGCTTCTGACCTTCAGGCTAAACTCCTCCCTAGTTACCTAGCAACAGTAAAGACCATAAAAAGGGCTGTTCAGCCCCCACCTTGCTCTCTTATGCTCTTACTCCTTTGTTCTCCTACCTCTCACTTCTCTCACTCTTCTCTCCTCTCTCTCTTTGTCTTCTCCTCTCTTCTCTCCTCCCTCTTACTCTCTTCCTCCCTAGCTTTCTCTCTCTCTCTTTCTCTCTCTCTCTCTCTACCCCTTCTCTCTTTCCCCCTGCATTTTTATAATAAAGCTCTTAAACCATACAGAGTCTCTGCTCCATCAAGATCTACTGCACACTCTGGTCAGTGTTGGGAACCTCTTCCCTTATCCCTCTCTCTTATAACCCTGGGGCTACAGGGTGTCGGGCTGCCCCTTCTCCACCACTCCCCCTACCCCCCACCGAGTGGGTCAGAGACTATGCTCACTGGAAAGCATCTGGCAGCCCTCCAATGCCTGTGTCTGCCTGCCCAGAGCACAGGAACTCTGGCCCGACATTGGGCCCCTTTTCCCTTTCCCAGCCCCCCCCCCTTTTTTTTGTTCCCAACACAGCCACCCATTTGCTCTGGAGATGGTGTAAGGTTCATTATCTCAGCACACAGGCTTTCCTTGCATTCTCTCCTCTCAGTTGTCAGGAGAAAGGGAAAGATAAAATTCTCCTTTCAAATGCTGGAAGTTTTCTCACCTTCCCAAGACACTGTGTGGAGTAACTCTCAGAAAGAAAGCCCTGCCTGTGATCTGGTTGCTTCCAGATATAGGGCTTGGGTGTGGTGTTCATTCCCTGCATTCAATCTAAATTGGTATGAGCATCTCTTTAGGACTTGCCCACATTTCTAACCTCAATTCAAGCTTGGGCTTCTTATTGCCTAAATTCATAGACAGGTGTTGGAAGTCACTCTCCATGGCTTGACGACAGAGGACAGCAAATTACCTTCATGGACTTATTTTTGTTTTGTTTTGTTTTTTTGTTTTTGTTTTGATTTTGGTTTTGTTTGCTGTTGTTGTTGCTGCTGCTGGTGGTTGTATTTGAAGGTGGGGGAGTCGATGCAGTGTTAGGGCATAAACCAGATTTCCGGATGGCAAATAGTTTTTTTAACCATTAAACGACCCTAATGCATTCTGTGGTTGTTTAGCTTGCTATGACCACCCCCATTTTCTGAACTCATTCAGCTTCCTCCTTTCAAGAGTAACCAGTGAAATCACATGGAAGATAATTGCTCAAAGAATGCAGTACTCTTCTAGATCAGTGGTTCTCAACCTATGAATCGCAGTCCTTTTGTGGGGTTGACTGGTCCTTTACAGTCATGGAATGGCAGTGAAAATAATAGTGTGGCTGGGGGAGGGGTGGCAAAATAACACGAGGAACTGTATTACCCTTGAAAATAATTTTCTTCTTCCTCCCAGTAATATCCCGGCAGGAGATGAGGCTAAACTATTTTTTTAAAAGCTTAGGATTTAAGTACACTTTACAAAGAACATGGGAGCACTTCCTCCCATCAAGCCTGCTGGCATAAGTAATAGAGCTCTTATCTCCACTTTGCAGAAGGTGACTCTGTAGCTCAAAGAAAGCATGCGATTTGTTGAAGGTCACATGGCAGAGCTCAAACCGCAAGTCAGGCTAACCTTGTAACTCGGGTGTTTTTATTTCTGACATGACTATTTGCCTCATGCTAATAGACACACCTGTTGTAAGCAAAGTGCTGTGTGTTTCAGCTCAATGTTCTTGTTTTTGCTTTCTATCTCACTGTTTCCCACCCTGGAGATCAATATTTTTATAAGTGTTTGTGGGTAGGCCGGAGATTTCAGGTAGCTCACTACTCTGCCTTCCTACACTGAAACAGTTCTCAGCAAATAGTCATCAAATCATTTCCTGGGATAGCCCAGTCCTTTGAATATGAACAATTCTAATTGTTCCTCAGCCTGTGGATAAGGTTAAGTGCCGCGCTCAGTCTACTCCAATACTGTGCTTTTTTTTACTCTGGAGAACTACCTGGCCCTGACAGCTTAATCCATAACTCTTGTGCTAAACATGGGCAAGGAATGTGCCCTCCAAAATATGCTTAGAGGAAAAGTCCAAGGATGCCAGCACCTGGGAATTGCTGAGAGGAGAAGAGTCTGCTAGGGAACTAAGTGGACAGTCATCATGGAAGAAAGTGGAATAGAGACCGAAAGAGAAAACCATTTTTGTTATTCAAGTGATGCATTGAAATTTAGATATTTTACCATTAAAACTATTTCAGGGGAGGTGGTACAGTGGTTAAAATCCTTGTTGCACATGGTGAGGACCAAAGTTTGGTTCTCAGAACCCATGTCAGTAACTTACACCTGCCTGTTAACTTGAGCTCCATGGAATTACACAATGATAGTCAGACTCCACAAGCACCTGCACTCATGTGCACATATCCACACATGTGCACATGCCCACATAGACATAGAGATGTGCAATAAAAATATTTTTTAACTCAGACCTAAAAGAGAATATATCTTTGAGAGAATGACCCGAGTTTCACTTCATAAAAACAAAAAAAACAAAAAAACAAAAAACAAAAAAAAAACAAAAAACATGCAGTGATATAAACCAGATCTCTCACTTGGCCTTTCTCTACCAATCAGCAATATTTATAAAATTCCCACCCAGATCACCAACCAGCACTGAGGCACATCATAGACAAACAAGCAGATTTGGAGGACGAAAAAATTCTGCCTAAGAGAAAAAGCTAGGACAGAAGTGTTAATTAAATGTAAAGAGAGTAAATGACCCATGATGGCTCGAAGCAGTAGCGTCTTTTGTGTCTTCAATTGCACTCAACCATCAGAAAGAAGGCAGGAATCATTAGTGGGTTATATTTTCTTCCTGCTTTTGGTTTACTTTTACAGCAGTTTTATTGTTATATATTTCTTTATGTGGTGATGTGTTCCAGATGTTTTTCCTAGAATTACCCTCCCCTTTCTCCCTCTACTGTCTGTGTCATACACATATGTCTGACATATATATATATATATATATATATATATATATATATATATATACTTATTCCTATATCTGTAACGATCTATATCATATATATCTGTATATAATATCTAACCTAGGATTCATGTATGAGAGAAAATATGTAATATTTGTCATTCTGTGTGTCTTATTCAATTAATGTGATATATATGATATATATTAATATACATTACTGTTTCTGTTACTATTTTTTTACTGTAAACATTACTTTCAAAATCACAAGCAGTGTTTTACAGAACAGAGTGCTTGTACCTTACTTCATTCAAAACAACCCCACATAAACATTTCAATTATACTACAACGAATAGCCTGAGAATAGATCATCATCACATCTCTTAAAACCCAACCTGCTCTGTGGTACAATGTCTGACACTTCAAAAAGACTTTTGAAAATGAGAGAGAGAGAGAGAGAGAGAGAGAGAGAGAGAGAGAGAGAGAGAGAGAGAAGAAAACACCAAGCAGACACAGATGAGAGAAGAAGGAAGAGGAATCAAACAGACAGATACAATCCCTGTAGGTCATGTCCTGGCTTATTATTGCTTTATCATTATTCTATATTCAAAGGCCAAATGCAAGATTTAAGCTTTTACTACCAGTACTAATATTTAGTATGGTTACTTAAATGACAGGCTGTTCATTTCATACTCTGAGAAAAAAATCAGGAGCAGAATTTTCTTTCACAGTTCTTGAGAACCTGAAGTTCCCAAAGTACTAAACTTAGTTGGTTTTGTAATTTTTGATATCTACTTCTGAACTGGTATAAAAACACAGTGGTATCCAATGTTCCTTGAATTCTAACATGCATTTAAAAAATAATCTTTGTATTTAACAATATACATAAGGGAGGGCATTACAGTAATACTGAGTTAATTGCAGGATTTGAAGTTGAGAAGCCATGATCCACGTAATTGTGACTTGATTTCAGAGCAAGTCAGTACAGCAATGTGCCAGTCACCAGTGTGAAGCATATTTGATCTGTAGTTTTGTTACATCCTGTGGGACATGTGCTCCCAATGGCATATTTTATGGGACGTGGTTTCTCAGAATCCAGGGTGTATCCTTCATCTTAGTGAAGCAAAATTCACATTGCACACTGACATCACATGGCTTTTTTCAGACATGAAAACATGCCTTGGTTATAGCAGAGCTTCTTATGCTGTTTGTTCTTTAGGTCTTGCCTTAAAGATATTGTACGTCATTTCAATGCTGAACCCCAGACTAGTGTATTCTGTAAGAATTTCAAGATATCGGTGTTTGTTCAAACTTCAAAGAAAACAGCAGCATTTAGCTAAAGTTTAGAAAATAGTTATATACGACTATTGGACAATTTATAGAACATTGAGAACAATAAGCAAAACAAAGAAATCAGGAATTTATAGTTTTGGGCTTGCCAAATAGAGTCTTCAGCACACACACACACACACAGTAAAAACTAAATCCAATTATCAAATCCATTGGGGAAGTGAGGGTGTTGGAAAGCTCCACCCATCAGGGAGAAAGAGAGGGATGCACAAAGTAAATGGAACAGAAGTAGTTGCTAGAGTTTGCTCAGACAAAGTGTGAATTGAAGGAGACCGTATTTGGACTGGCATGGGAATGACAAAATTAGGGATTCTGGTCTCCAGAAATGCCAAAAGCCAGAGTAGGTTAAAATAAAGACCTAAAGGGTGCTAGACAAAAAGTCCTATTTACTTTAGGCACAAGGAAAAGAAAACAATTTTGGAGCATTTTGTTCTTTACTGAGGCCCATCACCTCACAGAGTAGAGTCACGGCAGTGATAAATCTGACCTTGTGGTTTTTATGTCCTGAGTATTTTGTGAAAGAATTTTAATCCTTGATCTATCAAAGCCATTTAGTACTATGAGCAGAGCTTAATGGGCCACTCCTGAGCCAATTAAAACTTAGTAATGATGACGGAAATGAAGACAGTGGGGGTTCAGCACGTGATTTAGAGGAGAACAAGGTTTCTTTCAAAATCTGGAGTAGGGGCTTTTGGTGTGATACTTTGGCTAAAATTCTGGGTATATTCTATCCTTGTTCTGAAATTTTATGTGAGGCTGAATTAAAAACAGTAGATGTATTCAATAGTGTCTGGGGTTGATGGTTGTATATGGAATGGATCCCTGGGTGGGGCAGACTCTGGATGGTCCTTCCTTCTGCCTCAGCTCTGAACTTTGTAACTCATTCCATGGGGAGCAGGGCAGGTGGAGGGTATAGGGGGCTTTGGGGATAACACTTGAAATCTAAATGAAGAAAATATCTAATAAAAAAAGTAGACATTTATTTGGTAGAGAAATTTTTAAAACAGCATAACATTGAGTCTGTGGCATAGTATTCACTTATCACTCATATATAGGTCAAAAAAAGTTGGGTAGAAGTATTAAAGTGCGCAGTTTGGAGAGGAAAAGAATACTAAGAAGCCCAAAATCACAGTCAAATAAGGTGCTGAAAAGGGCTTTAATTTGTAAAGAGATTAGAGCCTTTAAAGGGAAGCTTCTAGCTCTTCACTAGAACAACAGGTAACCAAGACTCCACCCAGCTAAGATGCCAACTCATAAAGGGGAGAGGATAAGGGGTGTTCTAATCCTAAATGTAAATAAATAAGCAAGTTTTTCATCAGCTTCAGCATACAGATACTACTGGATCTGTGGTCCAAGAGAGGAGAAAAGCTTCATCCCATATGATCAGTAGGAGTTAGCAGTGTTCTCTATTTTGTATTTGTCTGCAAGATTGAGAAGGTCATGGACGTTTCCTCCACAGTTTCAGAGAAATACTAAGGCCAGGCAATGTGTGGCAGGGTTGGAAGCCTAGGGAAGAGGTGCTGACATGCCTTTTTATAAGAAAGAGAAGAGAATGGATAGATTGTGGCACAGACTCCAAATTGTTGAACATGCAAAGGTTATGCAATATCTGTCCAGAGGTACAGGATAGAGAAAGTAAAACTAACCCACATAACAAATATAGGTTTCAGGTACTAAAGCTGGAGGGATAGAAAAATATAGGTGCTCTGAAATGGAAGATACAGGATATAAAGTTACTAGATGTGATGTTTGTCCTGACATACTTTGTTTTTTTTCCCTCACTGTGTGCTTTTGGAATGAAAACGTATATTCTCTGCCACTGTGTGTTAAAATTATATGATCTGGTTTTGGTTTTGGGGTTTTTTAAATTTTATTTTACAGGAAATCACAGTTAAGAATTTGGTCTAAGTTTCAAAAGAAACTTAGAAGTTTGAAATTTTTTAAAATGTTGAGACATAGATAGTCCTTTAAAAAAGACTATGAGAACTTTTGATGTTGGACTAAATATATTTTTCATTGGGAGAGTGGTCATGAACTTTGGGGACCAGGATAAGGTGTTGTGCTTTAGATAATAGCTGCCTCGGAGGCAGCGCCATCTTCAGCTCCAGACAACCGGCCACCTTCCTGACAACCGGCCACCTTCCTGGTGAGTGCACAGGGATCCGCCAGCCTGAGAGGTTTGTGCCTCGGGCCCCAGCGGCGGGAGTCTCCTTGGCTCCAGGACTCCACGGAGGGCAGGCTGCACGGGTGACGGTGTGGAATACAGAGGCCAGCCATTTCTGGGACAGGCGAGAGCCACAGAGCTTCCGAGGCGGCACCATCTTCGGCTCCAGACAACTGGCCACCTTCCTGGCCAAAGCAACACAGCTTTGGGAAAGATCCTGTTTTGGGCCTTCATCTTCAGCCAGGAGGAGGCCCAAACACCAGATAACTGTACACCTTCCCTGAAAAAAGAGAGCTTGCCTGCAGAGACTGCTCTGACCACTGAAACTCAGAGGAGAGAGCTAGTCTCCCACGTCTGCTGATAGAGGGTAACAAAATCAACAGAGGAACAATCTCTAAACAAAGACAACTATAACAACTAACTCCAGAGATTGCCAGATGGCGAAAGGTAAACGTAAGAATCCTACTAACAGGAACCAAGACCACTCACCATCATCAGAACCCAGCACTCCCACTTCGCCCAGTCCAGGACATTCTAACACACCTGAAAAGGTAGACCTGGATTTAAAAGCATTTCTCATGATGATGGTAGAGGACATAAAGAAGGAATTTAATAACTCACTTAAAGAAATACAGAAGAACACTGCTAAAGAGTTACAAGTCCTTAAAGAAAAATAGGAAAACACAACCAAACAGGTAGAAGTCCTTATAGAAAAACAGGAAAACACATCCAAACAGGTGATAGAAATGAACAAAACCATACTAGACCTAAAAAGGGAAGTAGACACAATAAAGAAAACCCAAAGCGAGGCAACGCTGGAGATAGAAACCCTAGGAAAGAAATCTGGAACCATAGATGCCAGCATCAGCAACAGAATACAAGAGATGGAAGAGAGAATCTCAGGTGCAGAAGATTCCATAGAGAACATCGGCACAACAATCAAAGAAAATGGAAAATGCAAAAAGATCCTAACTAAAAACATCGAGGAAATCCAGGACACAATGAGAAGACCAAACCTACGGATAATAGGAGTGGATGAGAATGAAGATTTTCAACTCAAAGGACCAGCAAACATCTTCAACATAATTATTGAAGAAAACTTCCCAAATCTAAAGAAAGAGATGCCCATGAACACACAAGAAGCATACAGAACTCCAAATAGACTGGACCAGAAAAGAAATTCCTCCTGACACATAATAATCAGAACAACAAATGCACTAAATAAAGATAGAATACTAAAAGCAGTAAGGGAAAAAGGTCAAGTAACATATAAAGGTAAGCCTATCAGAATTACACCAGATTTTTCACCAGAGACTATGAAAGCCAGAAGAGCCTGGACAGATGTTATACAGACACTAAGAGAACACAAATTCCAGTCCAGACTACTATACCCAGCCAAACTCTCAATTACCATAGATGGAGAAACCAAAGTATTCCACGACAAAAACAAATTCACACAATATCTTTCCACGAATCCAGCCCTTCAAAGGATAATAACAGAAAAAAACCAATACAAGGACGGAAATCACGCCCTAGAACAAGCAAGAAAGTAATCACTCAACAAACCAAAAAGAAGACAGCCACAAGAACAGAATGCCAACACTAACAACAAAAATAAAAGGAAGCAACAATTACTTTTCCTTAATATCTCTTAATATCAATGGTCTCAACTCCCCAATAAAAAGACATAGACTAACAGACTGGCTACACAAACAGGACCCAACATTCTCCTGCTTACAGGAAACACATCTCAGGGAAAAAGACAGACACTACCTCAGAGTGAAAGGCTGGAAAACAATTTTCCAAGGAAATGGTCTGAAGAAACAAGCTGGAGTAGCCATTTTAATGTCGGATAAAATCAACTTCCAACCCAAAGTTATCAAAAAAGACAAGGAGGGACACTTCATACTCATCAAAGGTAAAATCCTCCAAGAGGAACTCACAATTCTGAATATCTACGCTCCAAATGCAAGGACAGCCACATTCATTAAAGACACCTTAGTAAAGCACAAAGCACACGTTGCACCTCACACAATAATAGTGGGAGACTTCAACACACCACTTTCATCAATGGACAGATCGTGGAAACAGAAACTAAACAGGGACACAGTGAAACTAACAGAAGTTATGAAACAAATGGACCTGACAGATATCTACAGAACATTTTATCCTAAAACAAAAGGATATACCTTCTTCTCAGCACCTCACGGGACCTTCTCCAAAATTGACCATATAATTGGTCACAAAACAGGCCTCAACAGATACAAAAACATTGAAATTGTCCCATGTATCCTATCAGACCACCATGGCCTAAGACTGATCTTCAATAACAACATAAATAATGGAAAGCCAACATTCACGTGGAAACTGAACAACACTCTTCTCAATGATACCTTGGTCAAGGAAGGAATAAAGAAAGAAATTAAAGACTTTTTAGAGTTTAATGAAAATGAAGCCACAACGTACCCAAACCTATGGGACACAATGAAAGCATTTCTAAGAGGGAAACTCATAGCTCTGAGTACCTCCAAGAAGAAACGGGAGACAGCACATAATAGCAGCTTGACAACACATCTAAAAGCTCTAGAAAAAATGGAAGCAAATTCACCTAAGAGGAGTACACGGCAGGAAATAATCAAACTCAGGGGTGAAATCAACCAAGTGGAAACAAGAAGAACTATTCAAAGAATTAACCAAACGAGGAGTTGGTTCTTTGAGAAAATCAACAAGATAGATAAACCCTTAGCTAGACTCACTAGAGGGCACAGAGACAAAATCCTAATTAACAAAATCAGAACTGAAAAGGGAGACATAACAACAGATCCTGAAGAAATCCAAAACACCATCAGATCCTTCTACAAAAGGCTATACTCAACAAAACTGGAAAACCTGGATGAAATGGACAAATTTCTGGACAGATACCAGGTACCAAAGTTGAATCAGGATCAAGTTGACCATCTAAACAGTCCCATATCACCTAAAGAAATAGAAGCAGTTATTAATAGTCTCCCAGCCAAAAAAAGCCCAGGACCAGACGGGTTTAGTGCAGAGTTCTATCAGACCTTCAAAGAAGATCTAATTCCAGTTCTGCACAAACTATTTCACAAAATAGAAGTAGAAGGTACTCTACCCAACTCATTTTATGAAGCCACTATTACTCTGATACCTAAACCACAGAAAGACCCAACAAAGATAGAGAACTTCAGACCAATTTCTCTTATGAATATCGATGCAAAAATCCTCAAAAAAATTCTCACTAACCGAATCCAAGAACATATTAAAGCAATCATCCATCCTGACCAAGTAGGTTTTATTCCAGGAATGCAGGGATGGTTTAATATACGAAAATCCATCAATGTAATCCATTATATAAACAAACTCAAAGACAAAAACCACATGATCATCTCGTTAGATGCAGAAAAAGCATTTGACAAGATCCAACACCCATTCATGATAAAAGTTCTGGAAAGATCAGGAATTCAAGGCCCATACCTAAACATGATAAAAGCAATCTACAGCAAACCAGTAGCCAACATCAAAGTAAATGGAGAGAAGCTGGAAGCAATCCCACTTAAATCAGGGACTAGACAAGGCTGCCCACTTTCTCCTTACCTTTTCAACATAGTACTTGAAGTATTAGCCAGAGCAATTCGACAACAAAAGGAGATCAAGGGGATACAAATTGGAAAAGAGGAAGTCAAAATATCACTTTTTGCAGATGATATGATAGTATATATAAGTGACCCTAAAAATTCTACCAGAGAACTCCTAAACTTGATAAACAGGTTCGGTGAAGTAGCTGGATATAAAATAAACTCAAACAAGTCAATGGCCTTTCTCTATAGAAAGAATAAACAAGCTGAGAAAGAAATTAGAGAAACAACACCCTTCTTAATAGGCACAAATAATATAAAATATCTTGGCGTGACTCTAACTAAGGAAGTGAAAGATCTGTATGATAAAAACTTCAAATCTCTGAAGAAAGAAATTAAAGAAGATCTCAGAAGATGGAAAGATCTCCCATGCTCATGGATTGGCAGGATCAACATTGTAAAAATGGCTTTCTTGCCAAAAGCAACCTACAGATTCAATGCAATCCCCATCAAAATTCCAACTCAATTCTTCAACGAATTGGAAGGAGAAATTTGCAAATTCATCTGGAATAACAAAAATCCTAGGATAGCAAAAAGTCTTCTCAAGGATAAAAGAACCTCTGGTGGAATCACCATGCCTGACCTAAAGCTTTACTACAGAGCAATTGTGATAAAATCTGCATGGTACTGGTATAGAGACAGACAAGTAGACCAATGGAATAGAATTGAAGACCCAGAAATGAACCAACACACCTATGGTCACTTGATCTTCGACAAGGGAGCTAAAACCATCCAGTGGAAGAAAGACAGCATTTTCAACAATTGGTGCTGGCACAACTGGTTGTTATCATGTAGAAGAATGCGAATCGATCCATACTTATCTCCTTGTACTAAGGTCAAATCTAAATGGATCAAAGAACTTCAGGCAAAACCAGAGACACTGAAACTTATAGAGGAGAAAGTGGGGAAAAGCCTTGAAGATATGGGCACAGGGGAAAAATTCCTGAACAGAACAGCAATGGCTTGTACTGTAAGATTGAGAATTGACAAATGGGACCTAATGAAACTCCAAAGTTTCTGCAAGGCAAAAGACACCGTCAATAAGACAAAAAGACCACCAACAGATTGGGAAAGGATCTTTACCTATCCTAAATCAGATAGGGGACTAATATCCAACATATATAAAGAACTCAAGAAGGTGGACTTCAGAAAATCAAATAACCCCATTTAAAAATGGGGCTCAGAACTGAACAAAGAATTCTCACCTGAGGAATACCGAATGGCAGAGAAACACCTGAAAAAATGTTCAACATCCTTAATCATCAGGGAAATGCAAATCAAAACAACCCTGAGATTCCACCTCACACCAGTCAGAATGGGTAAGATCAAAAATTCAGGTGACAGCAGATGCTGGCTTGGATGTGGAGAAAGAGGAACACTCCTCCATTGTTGGTGGGATTGCAGGCTTGTACAACCACTCTGGAAATCAGTCTGCCGGTTCCTCAGAAAATTGGACATAGTACTACCGGAGGATCCAGCAATACCTCTCCTGGGCATATATCCAGAAGATGCCCCAACGGGTAAGCAGGACACATGCTCCACTATGTTCATAGCAGCCTTATTTATAATAGCCAGAAGCTGGAAAGAACCCAGATGCCCCTCAACAGAGGAATGGATACAGAAAATGTGGTACATCTACACAATGGAGTACTACTCAGCTATTAAAAAGAATGAATTTATGAAATTCCTAGCCAAATGGATGGATCTGGAGGGCATCATCCTGAGTGAGGTAACACATTCACAAAGGAACTCACACAATATGTACTCACTGATAAGTGGATATTAGCCCCAAACCTAGGATACCCAAGATATAAGATACAATTTGCTAAACACATGAAACTCAAGAAGAATGAAGACTGAAGTGTGGACACTATGCCCCTCCTTAGAATTGGGAACAAAACACCCATGGAAGGAGTTACAGAGACAAAGTTTGGAGCTGAGATGAAAGGATGGACCATGTAGAGACTGCCATATCCAGGGATCCACCCCATAATCAGCATCCATACGCTGACACTATTGCATACACTAGCAAGATTTTATTGAAAGGACCCAGATGTAGCTGTCTCTTGTGAGACTAAGCCGGGGCCTAGCAAACACAGAAGTGGATGCTCACAGTCAGCTAATGGATGGATCACAGGGCTCCCAATGGAGGAGCTAGAGAAAGTAGCCAAGGAGCTAAAGGGATCTGCAACCCTATAGGTGGAACAATATTATGAACTAACCAGTACCCCGGAGCTCTTGACTCTAGCTGCATATGTATCAAAAGATGGCCTAGTCGGCCATCACTGGAAAGAGAGGCCCATTGGACTTGCAAACTTTATATGCCCCAGTACAGTGGAACGCCAGGGCCAAAAAGGGGGAATGGGGGTAGGGGAGTGGGGGTGGGTGGGTATGGGGGACTTTTGGTATAGCATTGGAAATGTAAATGAGCTAAATACCTAATAAAAAATGAAAAAAAAATAATAGCTGCCTCCTATAAGCTCATGCATTTGAATACTTGTCCATCATTTGATTGTATTCTTTGAGAAAGTTATGTCTTTTGGAGATGGAGCTTTGATCGATAAGGTATATCACTAGGAACAGGCTTCAAGGTTTTATAATCTGGATTTAATTCCTCTTCTCACTTTTTTTGCTTCCTGTGTGTGAATCAAATGTTATCTCTCTGTTTCCAGACTGCCAGGCTGCCCTCATGTTCTCTCTCATTCTTTCCCCATCATGGTGAATAGGATCTTTCCAAAACTGTGAGGCATATTCCACTTCTTCTTTTCTGAGTTACTTTTGGACAGAGTATTTATTTTATCCCAGCAGCACAAAATATACTACAGAGAATTAGAAACCTAGGCTGTGTCAATTCTCATTTTTGTCTAATCTATTAAAATGTGCTCTCATCAACCCTAGAATAATGATTTCCTGTCTTGTAGGACCTTATTGAACATATGAGTGAATAGGACTTGGTTTATCTTCCTCTTATATCTTTTTTTTCCAGGTCTTTGATGATTTCCTAACACATTGCTCATGGCTGCTCTCACCTTTCTCTGTCTCATTTTTCTTCAAGTGCATATCTCACAGGGGCTGTCCTATTTAAAATACTGAAACTTCCTAATATTCTATCATTTTCTAAGGATTTACCCTGCTTTTCACCTTTTCAAGTTCTGTCATTAGTTAAAAACCCAATCCATATGTTTAATTAATGGTGGTGGTTTTCTCTGCTAGGATTTAAATACTTGATGAATGATGGTTGCATGAATTCTGTCAAAACTGCTTTAACATACCATAGCTGAATCACTAGCATGTATTGAAAACTTAATAGATAGTTTAAAATAACTGAATAGTATCATCAAGGGAACTGGTTTATTAATCAGAGGTTCCTTTATGTATACAGGTAATCAACATTTAATTTTTCTTGTCTACAGGCCATGAGCCTGTTTAAGTTATCTTAATTCAAGAAAGTGGATGACTGGTTAACTTAAGAGAATATAGGTTTAAAGCTGATTTGTATAAATTTTTCATCTGTCTGTTGTTCATCATAGGAAGTCCCAGGGGATCTATAGGATTATTTCCATGGAACTCTAGTCTGAAATGCAACTGATGGGCCATGAAGAGAGAGACTATTCTCAAGTCCTCAGCAAAATAAATAAATAAAACCTCACATCATACTCCGCTTTTCCTAATTTGATTACAACCATCTAGGTTGGCTTTTCCCTTTGGGGTATCCAGGCACTGTTGCACTCTATTTTGTCCTGGAAGGAATGAAGCTTAGCCTGGTAAGTGGGTTTGCAGGATCTTAGACAGCATGAGTGTGAGAGAAGTAACTTCCTCTGGTAATGATTTTCAGTGAAACAGCTCTCCTTGCTGGGGATAAACAAAGGCATGTTTGGAGTGTTATTAAGGGCTTTGGGAGTGAGTCTATATTATTGGTTGGGGTCAATGTGCTAGGAATCCTTCATTTGCATAAAAAAAATTCCAAGTGCTTGCTGAACATGTCCTTCCTTATAGGGAGAGAGGAAATTTAACCTGTAATCTGGTCACTACCTCAAGGGTAACAAAGAGGAAGGGGTCACAAACTTACCTCCACCAGAACATACAGGCCCAGAGCAAGGAGGAAGCACTTCTATTCCTACCAATTTCAGGACAAGATTTCCAGGGCTTGAGTGTGTTGAAATGATATGTATCCCAAACTCTACCAGTCATACAGAAAAGTTTTCTATTCAAAATTATTTAGACCAACCACAGAACACAGTTCTTTAAAGAATAATCATAAACTTTATCAAAGAAGTCAATGAGTTTAAAGAATGAATAAGGAAACATGCCAGTGAGTTTAAGGAGAATGAACTTGAAGAGATACAAGAAATGACTTCATGATGCCCAAGAAACCCAACTATAAATCTGAAAGAAATAACAAAGGCAATCTAAGATTTAAAAATATATTCAATAAAGATATATACATTGAAGTAGACTCAGGCTGAAATAAAGATGGACTTGAAGACTCATTATCACAATTAGAAAACTCAAGGAAAGGCCTTACAACAGAGTGAATTAAGTAGAAGATTAAATATTAGGTCTGGAAGACAAAGTAGAATAATTAGATTCCACAAGTAAAGAATATTAAAAAAAAAAAGTCAATACACATACACCCCCCCCCCACACACACATACATACACACATACATATATTGGTGGGAGTACATACATAAGATGTGAAACATGAAGCTTATCATTCAAATTCTAGGTATAGATGAGGGAATAGAATCCAAGGTCAAAGGCATAAAACAGAATTTCAACAAGATCAGAGAGGAAACTTCCCCAAACTAAACAAACAAACAAACAAACAAAAATACCTCAAACATCCACATTCAGAGACAATAATAACACAGAAAGCAGATAGACAAGACCAGAAAATAATCTCTCCATGGCATGTTGAAGTGAAATCACTAAATATACAGAACAAACAAATGGTATTGGAAGTTGCAAAGAAAAAGTCACATGTCACATATAAAGAAAAACCCATCTGAATAACAGCTGATTTCTCAGTGGAAACTTTGAAATAAGAACAACAACAACAACAAAAACACAACTGCCAACCTAGACTTAGTTACTAAGCAAAAATATCTACAATGGTGGAAAGAGAAACAAAAATTAATCATGATATAAAAAGTTGTAAAAAAAAAAAAAAGATTCATGCCCAAATAGTTGTAGGAGGCAGAGGGATGGAAGGAATTGGGTGGGAGAGGGGAAGGGAAGAGAAGTGGGGGTTGTTGGGGGGAGCTTTAGGAAGTCCCAGAGACCTGGGATGGGCAAGGCTCTCAGGAGTCAACGCAGGTGACCTTAGCAATGATGCCTAACAGTAGAGACATGGAGCCTGAAGAGGCCACCTCCTATAGCCAAACAGGACTTCCAGTGGAGGGGTAAGGACACCAGCCCCACCCATTGTTGATCCAAAATCTGTCCTGTTTAAACAAAATAAAGAAATAAAGACAGAGCAGAGATTAATGAAATGGCCAACTAATAACCAGACCAACTTAAAACACCTCCCATAGGCAAACACCAATCCTTTAAAGTGTTAATGATACTCAGTAATGCTAGCGTGCAGAAGTCTAGCTAACATAATTGTCCTCTGAGAAGTTCTACCCAGCAGCCAAACATTGAACAGAGGTCAGAGACTAGTATGGAAGAGTTGAGGAAAGGATTGAAGGCCCTGAAGCAGATGAGAACCTCACAGAACCAACAGAGTCAACTAACCCAGACTTCTGTGAGCTCTCAGAAACTGAGCCACCAAGCAAAGAGCATACGTGAACTGAACCGAGGCCATCAGCATAGATGTAGCTCAGTCTCCCTGTGGGTCCTACAAGAATTGGAGTGGAGGCTCTCCCTAAAGCTATAGCCTGACTGTAGGGTCTGTATCCCAACAGGGCTGCCTTGTCTAGCTTCAGTAATGGAGGATTCACCTACCCTGGCAGAGATTTGATGTGCCAGAATTGGGGAATATGCATGGGGGGCCCTGCCCTCTCAAAAGAGAAGGGGAGTGAGAATGGTGGAGTGAGGATCTCTGTGAAAGAAGAACTGGAAAGGGGCAGCATTTGATGTAAATAAATTAATTTAAAAAAATTCATGTCCACCAAAAAACCTGAAGCAATATATCAGAATGAAGAGAAAAACACATAGCCAATTGATTTTAAAAAGAAAATAAAGTTATGATTAAAGAAATGTAAAGAATAGCTAAGAACAAAAAGAAAAAGAACTGCACTTAAAGCCTATCTTTTAATAATAATGCTTAAAATCAGTGGCCTCAAAGTTCCAGTTAAAAGATTTAGGCTAGCTGAATGGTATAGGAAACAAAACACATATTTCTGTTGTCCATAAGAAATTCAAGTTTAAAGACAAGTATTCCAAGTAAATGGGACCAGGAAGCAAGCAAGAATTGCTACAATAATATCTAGCAAAATACTTTAAACTAAAAGTGGTCAGAAGAGAAAAAGATGGGCACTTCTTTCTAATTAATGGAACAAATTTCCAAGAAAATGTTACACTATGAACTAAATTCTGCTGTTTCTATTGTCATGAAAGCATAATAGTTGAATTAAAACACAGATTAACACCACATCAGTAATATGTGATTTCAATATTCCACTTTATTCAATATTTTGTTCTGGACAAAAAAGTAAACAGAAACTTCAGACTGAAATGTCATCTTACATCAAATATACCTAACAGACATATACAGATTATTTCACTCAAACTCTAAAGAATTCTCTAAAATAGACTACATCCTAAGACAAAGACAAAATTTGATTTCAGAAAAAAACTATGTATTCTATCTGATCATAATGCAATAAATCAATTGCAAATAAATCTCTAATAGGTATACTGTCTTAGTCAGGGTTTCTATTCCTGCACAAACATCATGACCAAGAAGCAAGTTGGGGAGGAAAGGGTTTATTCGGCTTCCATACTGCTGTTTATCACCAAAGGAAGTCAGGACTGGAACTCAAGCAGGTCAGAAAGCAGGAGCTGATGCAGAAGCCATGAAGGGATGTTCTTTACTGGCTTGCTTCCTCTGGCTTGCTCAGCCTGCTCTCTTATAGAACCCAAGACTATCAGCCCAGAAATGGTTTCACCCACAAGGGGCTTTTCCCTCTTGATCACTAGTTGAGAAAATGCCTTACAGCTGGATCTCATGGAGGCATTTCCTCAACTGAAGCTCCTTTCTCTGTGATAACTCCAGCTGTGTCAAGTTGACACAAAACTAACCAGTACATATACATACTCACGGAGATTAAACAACACATTTTTAAAATCAAGAAAGAAGTGAAAATTTCCAGAACTAAAAGAAAGTTAAAATATAACACAACAAAACCTCTGAGACATAGTAAAAGAGACAATACTTTGAAACTGTTGAAGTATTTAAAGATATTGGGACCTTTAAAAGTTAGACTGTGCTTTATATTGTAATATTAATAATTAATATGAGATCTTTGAGATTAACAAGGAAGGGAAGATTATGGTTGAATAAAGATGTGCTATTTGCCAAGTAGACAAAAGTCAATTGTGCTGGTTGGTTTTTGTCAACTTGACCCAAACCTTGGGAAAATTTATCTGGGAAGATTTAATCTTAATTGAGAAACCTTCATAAACTTGGCCTATTGGCAAATCTATAGAGAAGTTTCCTGATTGATATGTAAGGTACACAGTGGTACACTGTAGGTGGCACTAACCCTGGTAGGTAATTTTGAATTGTGCATAAAAACAGGTTTAGCAAGACATGCGGGCATCTGTGGCTTCTACTTCAGTTCCTGCCTCCATTTTACTGCCCTGACTGCCCTGCCTTCAGTAATGGCATGTGACCTGAGTGTTGTAGGCTAAAATCAACCATTAACCTTAGAAGGAATAAAAATCCTAAGACATACCCTCAATTGGTTCAAGCTGGATAGCACCTGTTCCCTCATATCCAAACATAACTGGTAGGACTGAATAGAATGCATAATTTATTTATTAAGAATAGAAGAAATCTATTCTATTGTTCAGCAAGAAGTGTGCTTGTAGCACAATGCAAGTTGGGAATCCAGGCTCTTAATAGGTTGTTAAGTACATGTGTGTATATAACCCATGTCAAATAAAATCTCAGGTGACAAAAGCTATTCCCTCTGTTGGTCTGCCTCATCATGAGTATCAGAAATTACTTGAACCAAAGTTTTCTGAATCTGATTTTAGTTCTCTGATAGGAGAAATGATCCAAAGTTAATCTGCAATGACATACACTTATATCTAGCTTCAGAGTCAAACTTCATGAAAATATAGATAATCTGTTTATAAAATACAACATCTGACCCTTTATAGAAGCAAAACTTCTTGAAGGATCATGAATTCAGGTTTAAGTTGAATATAGTCATTCTCAGAATAGCTGGATCTAACATTCTGTGTCTACTCATCAAGAGCTGAAATATCCTTACACAGAACCAATGCCTTTAATCTTCATAGCCATAGCTCTATCTTCAAGAAGTAATGCCTGGAGTCATGATTTATAATCTGACCTTATTACCACTTACCACTTAGTTCCTCTGTAGCCTTCTCTGACTCACATGTTCAATATCATTTTCTACTTCAAACTCTCAGGTCTGGCAGTATACCCTAATTGCCTAAATTTATCTTGTTAATAAGTCATTTAATATTTTCCTTTCCCTTTTGAGTATCTAACACTAAACTTTTTCCTTGAATCTGTGAGATTTCTGAAGGCTCCATTCAACTTCCAAAGTTGAGCTTTATTTAAATTTTAATTGAGGTATGATATTTGTTCATCTTCATGGAGCATAATGTAATAATTATTTACATAAATATAGTGTACAATACCCAAATTAAAATAATGAACACTTTTATTCTTCAAATGCTAATCATTGGTTGTGTATTGTTTTTTTCTTCCTCAAAGTTTTTCATGGTCATTTAAACACTGTTTTAAAGTAAGTATTATATCACCTTGCACTCCAGACTCATTTGTGCTGCCCTCTTGACCATGATTTTTTGGTCCATAGCCCAGGGGTTTCTCCTTGCTTCTCTACCCCATGACTGCCTCTGACTCTCTTCTATCTACACTCACCTAAAGTATGGCTGAACTCTTTCTTTCTCCCTCTCCCTCTCCCTCTCCCCTCTCCCTCTCCCTCTCCCTCTCCCTCTCCCTCTCCCTCTCCCTCTCCCTCTCCCTCTTCCTCTTCTGGGTCCCAAGCCCCGGTAATCCTAAAATCCCACCTCTGTCTGTCTTCCTCACCTATTGGCTGCTGGATCTTTATTTACCAATCAGAACCAACTGGGAGCAGGTTACCAGAAGCTACCTGCAGACCACCTCATGCAAACAGTTTTGGGGGGGACATAATTATCATTCATAATACAAATAGCTATAGTAAACAGCCTCAATAAGTGCAATCTTCCATATGAGTATAAACCCTTCGATATGATGCCTGGGAAATGGTTGAAGGACTAGTGAGTACATCAAGATCCCTAAACAGAGCACTGATGGGACAATATTACTAGGAAACCTTATCAGTGCTTTCTACATTAAAAAAAAAAAAAAAAAAAAAAAAAAACTTACAAGTGAGGTCAAGATGGCTGGTCAACAGGAACTTCTTTGTGTAAAAGAGAAATTTCCATATGAAATAGAATGTAGCTTTTGTTCTTAATGTTAGCCTCTATTTGGGAGATAAATTGAGAGAGGTTTTGCCTTATCAATTATTATAACCTTGGGGCGAAAGGATAAGAACAAATTATATATATGTCATAGAGCCCCTGCTGGAGTCCAAAGTTTAGAATCCACTGGAAGAGTTCAATAGTGGAGAGAGAGAGAGAGAGAGAGAGAGAGAGAGAGAGAGAGAGAGAGAGAGAATGAGATTAAAGCAAAAGAAGATATGCTTCTAATACAAAACCGTAATACAGAGGGAAGGAGATCACGTGATTGAGCATGCAGATAGGGACTTAATTAATAATGGTCTCATTGATGGAACTATGATAGTCATGCAGTAGTCTGTCTCTGAAATCCTTGAATTAGAAAACATTTCTAAGTAAAAATAAAAGAACATTTCCTAGCCCAATTCATGGGGCTACAGTGCAGAGGGGACACATGGGATCAATATGAAGCCTATAGAAAATTATATAATGTAACTCCTCATTTTAGGGATTGTATAATCTCTCCGACAGTACAGGGGAAATAAATCTCTCATGACTGGCTAATACTAACTACTAGAGACACGGGGCAATCAGTGTTTTACCTCCCAGTACTTCTGAAGGTTGTCAGCTGGAAGTCAATGTAGAATGAACAGGCATTTCTAAGTGATTATGTCAAGAGAGATGGGCGCTTGATGTTTATTACCAGACCAAATAAAACTGTTCACAGGGCAGTTAAGAAAGAAATTAATTAAACACGGATCTGAAGACTAATTCTGGAAATTGAGAGGCTTTTCTGAATTCCAAGACAATGCATGTTCTTTCTTAAGTAGAGGAGGCGTTGGTATACCTCAGTCACTTAGACCAGTGTGTCTGTTAAGCTAATACAATACTAAGACAACCAAGGGGAGATTAGATAAGGGCAAAATAAAGATTTTTTTTTGTATCACGCTGAAGCATGTAAGGAAATATTTGTATTGAACTGGTATTTCTGGTGGAGCCTAATACTGAGCAATGAGCTTCTGGGAGAACCTGAAGCATAAAAAGTGCATAGATGGCATAAATGACAATGAATCATACAATGAAAAAGACTAGTTCTGTCCTGTGTTGACAAGTTATCACCCAACTGTACTCTATAAACATTTATTCCCAAGGGAAAAGAACCAAAATGGGTATCTTGAATAGAAATCATTTGCTTGGATTGAGACTCTCTTCATCAGCCAGGCTTGGTGGAACTGTGTCTATCTGCCTAACTCAGCCTAAGACTTGAAGGACAGCAGAGATGTGCTTCTACCTACTACTTGAGTTACATTCCTACATTTGACAACGCCCAGACTGGCCTGTTACTTCTCACACAGCTGCATCTGGGATCATAACAGAACTCCACAATGAAGAGGCAGAACAGTTCATAAACACTAACTGTGGGTTACAGATAATTAAATAAGCTATGACCTCTGACCTATGCTGCTATCCCTAAGATATATCTTGATGGAGTCTTTGACTATCGTTTTGAACCTTGCTAATATTTGCCCTTAGTTGATGATTCCTGATAGTAATTTGTAGTTGCTTCGCTTAGGTGGTGAAAAGTGGGTTTTCCAAGCGCCTCTTCACCCTTTGTAGAAGGTTTTGTTTTAAGAATGGCTTAATGCTAACCCATTAATGTCATACAGGTTCAGAAAGGTATCTCAAAAAACACTAAAGCTAGCAGTTAGGGTTTGAAACAGGGTCTCTTACATGAGTGACAAAAGATATAAGGTTGTTTAACTCCCTGGGATGTATTGATTATAGAGAAGTCTAAACCACATCCTCCCAAAATAAAAGTAGTTGCCATTGCTGTTGGATATGTTATAGGTGGGAATCAAGGTCCAAGGATCAGCTCCTGGGGTTTTCTGGTTCTTATGAGCCAAAGCAAAAAATTGGATACAAACTTATGGATAAGTAGAAGCTATTATTTATTATGAAAAAATAAAAGAACACATCTAAGAGGAAGAAAGTGGACCTGAACTGGGAATAGGCAGAGACTCAAAGCCACTTCTGTCCACTCAATCAAACGTTTCATATTTCCTTATCTAGGCCTTTCATTTGTCTTGAGCATTGTATGTCTATTCCATGTCAACCTTGGTGAGGAGAGGTTTTTCAGTTTTTCTCTTCTTTTATTTGCTGTTTGGGCCTCACTTTTTATCTGATTTCATTTACAACTATTCCTGAGAGTAGTGGTCTCAGATTTATTTTGGGGGGAGGGGGGACTGGAGTATGCGCAGCCTTCTCTGTAAGTCCTTCCATTGTGGTATAGGGTTATCACTATCTAAGAGAGACCAAACACTTTCTTCCCATTCTACCTAGAATTTGTGGCCCCTATACGAGAAATTGGCTAACATTTCTATGTTACAAGAAATTTAACTTGAAACTTTTAGATATTAAAGAAAATAGACCTTAAAAGGAGACTGGGTTATTAAGAAAGAAAAACATAATCATGGCAATCAATGAGGTCAGGAAGGGAAATGGCAAGGAATATTAGTCATGCTTAGCACAAGAGAGTCTTCCTTGTGAAGTTTGCTTCAGAAGTGTGATTCTTTAGACAGTAAAGATATATAAAGTCGGATCATATATTTTATATATTACATACATACACACACATACATACATACATACATACATACACACATACACACATACATACATACATGCATGCATGCATACATACATACATAGATACATACACACATGTACACACTCAGACACATATGGCAATATACAAAAGAACAATTGTAAGAAGGAAAATATAAGTGTGATGTTACAGTTGTTGAGTACAAGCTTTGCTAGTAGAAACGAATAAAGATAATGAAGCAAGTGAAAACAGAGTAATCTTAAAACTCCTGATATATTTTAAGGGCATATGTTTGTAAGAAGTTAAAAGGCAGGCAGATCACTGTTGTAAATAGGAATGTTTGTAGTTGGTCAGATGGTTGCCTTTATTCTCTGGTAGCATACAGAGTACCTTTCAGAATACTAGTTAGCAGGGGTAACAGCCCTATCTAGTTTACCACCAGCTTGACTTATCCACGGTCAATGAGTTATGTAAGTGTTCTCAGTAGTAGGGTCTTTTCATCAGTTTATGGAGAACAAACTTGCCTTTACAACAAAAGCCTGGATTTTTCTGGGGATTTCCACTGGGCCTAAAACCAACTATTTATTCTCTTACTGCATTTAAGGCCTATTCTGTGAGAAGGAACCCATACCTGACATTGCTTGGGTAACTAAGAACTGATCCTATATAGGCCATGGGTCTAAAGGAAAACAAAATATGATTGGTCTATTAAAGAAAGACAGCAATAAAATGACTCCTAATGACATTCTGCTATACCAATTGATCAGTGTCTCACTTAGCAATCACCAGACAAGCTTCTCCTCACAGGAAGCCTCTGGCAATCTTGTCATTATTTTCATGGCTTCTTCTGCAGAGTTCCCTGAAACTTAGGTATGTTTTGCAGATATACCCACTGGGACCGGACTCCACAACTCTACATTTTGTTTGGTTGTGGTTTTCAGTAATAGTCTCTCAATCTTTTGCAAAGGGAAGTTGTCTTGATGCAGAGTGGTGATTACACTTACGTCTGAAGGTTTAGAGCTAGATGCTTCTGATAAGGTTGAACATGTGACACTTGTCTTTCTGGGTCTGGGTTACCTCATTCAATATGATCTGTTCTAGTTCCCTTCATTTACCTGCACAGTTCATTGTTTCATTTTTCTTTACAGCTGAAAATACTTGTCCATAAGGACAACTTATAAAATTTTTTTTATTTATTATTTTCTTTATATACATTCCAAATGCTATCCAGAAAGTTCCCTATACCCTACCCCCACCCTGCTCCCCTACTCATCCACTCCTACTTCTTGGCCCTGGTGTTCCCCTGTACTGGGGCATATAGAGTTTGCAAGACCAATGGGTCTCTCTTCCCAATGATGGCCGACTAGGCCATCTTCTGCTACATATGCCGCTAGAGACATGAGCTCTGGGGATACTGGTTAGTTCATATTGTTGTTCCACCTATAGTGTTGTAGACCCCTTTAGCTCCTTGGGTACTTTCTCTAGCTCCTCCATTGGGGGCCCCATGTTCCATCCAATAGCTGACTGTGAGCATCCACTTCTGTGTTTGTCAGGCACTGGCATAGCCTCACAAGAGACAGCTATGTCAGGGTCCTTTCAGCAAAATCTTGCTGGCATATGCAATGGTGTCTGAGTTTGGAGGCTGGTTATGGGATGAACCCCTGGGTGCAGCAGTCTCTAGATGGTCCATCCTTTCGTCTCTGCTCCAAACTTTGAAGGACAACTTTTAAATATCAATTTCTCTGATTTCTTTTAATGTAAGTTCCTCTGTATTCAAGGCTTTTTAAATCATCTTACAGCACCCTTCTATATAACCTATACTTGTAATTCATGTCTAAAAGATAGCTAATATTTCTACAACTAGTCCAGCAACAGCCTTAAAACAAAGGACTCTACAACTAAGCTCAATGACAAACTCAAGCACACAAATGTTCTAAATTTTCTTTATTGATGTAGCTTGAACTATTGATACAAATGGTTTTATAGAAATTGCTTCTCTATGAGTTTCAGTGTCTCTGGTTTTATGTGGAGTTCCTTGATCCACTTAGACTTGAGCTTTGTACAAGGTGGGGAAGAGCCTCAAAGATATAGGCACAGGGGAAAAATTCCTGAACAGAACAGCAATGGCTTATGCTGTAAGATGAGGAATTGACAAATGGGACCTCATAAAATTGCAAAGCTTCTGTACAGCAAAGGACACTGTCAATAAGATCAAAAGGCAACCAACAGATTGGGAATGGATCTTTACCAATCCTAAATCCGATAGGGGGCTAATATCCAATATATATAAAGAACTCAAGAAGTTGGACTCCAGAAAACCAAGTAAGCCTATTTTAAAATGGGGTACAGAGCTAAACAAAGAATTCTCAACTGAAGAATACCGAATGTCTAAGAAGCACCTAAAAAAAAATGTTCAACATCCTTAATCATCAGAGAAATGAAAATCAAAACAACCCTGAGATTCCATCTCACACCAGTCAGAATGACTAAGATCAAAAACTAAGGTGACAGCAGACGCTGGTGAGGATGTGGAGAAAGAAGAACACTCCTCCATTGCTGGTGGGATTGCAAGTTTGTACAACCACTCTGGAAATCAGTCTAGCTTAACATTCAACACTTCACCAGCTGTACAAAGTATCCCAAGGATCTGACAATAAAGCTCCAAGACAAAGAATACAAATGGATGAAGAGCCTATGATCACTAAAACCAAATCCTTTTTATGTAACTTTGTACATCACCTAGACTTCAATCTAAAGGAGGAAGGGGTTTTCTAGAGATCTATACTGTAACTCACAAATTCTGTGCTACCCCAGGGAGTCAGGGGCACTGTTTACCAAATGAAGGCAACTTTACTCTACACTGGTAAATGCAAAGACCAACTAGCTGGTTGAAAAAACAGCACAGACATGTTATTCTTCTCAAGTAATAGCAATTCTTTTTCTGAAATCAAGAGAAACAACAAAACTAAAAATAATTATGAAAACATTTCCCCAACACAAATATTAAGTCAAGAAGAAAGAACAGAAAACTCTAAAGCTTATTTGCCACTCCAAAAAAAAAAAATCTGACTTTGGAAATCATTTGTAGAGTTTACTGATCAAGCCATTTTGCAGTTTAATTTTCCTTGATTAGCAAAGCAATTTGCTCTGGCTTCCTCGAACTTGCTAATCAATTTTAGCAGCTACTAGAGTGAAAATGCCATGCAGATTGCTCTCAATGCTCCAAACTGCTAATCAATTTTGAAAACCTAAATCTATCTGAATTTTACCCTGTCATTTCGTGCTTCCCATTGTTAATATCTCCCATGACTCTGAAGGCTGATGAGTGAGTTTTCACGTGAGGTAATGCACTAAAATGATACTTCATTTTGTCTTAAGGATTTTCATCTTATTTCTACACTTACTGCTCTGCCTTATGAAACTGGCAGATGTCTAAAAAGACAGCAACATTTTAAATAAATTAATCTCAAATAAACCCATCTTCTCTAGATCTAATTTCAGAAAAAATTACAAATAGAAATTTTTGTTGTAAATATGCTAATGAAATTCTGATGCACTATTAATTGATGGTTAGAAACATTTATGCTATAGCATCTAGAATGAGAAAATATTGTGGACCTCAAACACTCTAGCACCTGTCTGAGCTAAATAACTTAAAGCACCAGGGAGACACCAGTTGTCCAATGGCCACTGACACCCAGATTCCAACTAATGGTCCATCAATGCACTAAATGCCAAGCAAAGCTTCAGAATGTATGGGATTACTGTCAAAGGGAACTGGGAGGCTGAGACTGAGTCACATGAGCAACCTTGCCTTCAAAATTGTCTGGCTTGTATGTTTGTGAGAAACAGCAATCTCATCATGCCCACCAAAGTATTTGAAATATTTGAAGCAGCATCAGCTTGCTTGCTAAATTGAAATTTCCTTGTCTCAAATGTCCATAAACTGATTTTTTCCCTTCAGGTTTAGCCACTGAATGAAATCAGCAACCATCTGGATCCTCCAGGGATATGATACATATTAGAGAAAGATTTAGACAGAAATAAGTTTGAAGAGCAGAGTTCTGCATATTCAGTTCACGCATTCCCAGAATATGGAGATAAAGTATGATCTAAAGTCTGTACTTAATTAGTAAGAATTATTTGCATGTTGGACATCAAAACTCAAATTATTGTGCACAAGCATTGCAGCTATTGATTTCTGAGTTGGAAAAGGACTAGAATCAAGGGTCCAGAGCTGAGAACATCAGAAGGGCACAACACACAATATATTGCACCAAAGGCCA
The DNA here is from genome assembly GCF_000001635.26 of Mus musculus. NCBI lineage: Eukaryota > Metazoa > Chordata > Mammalia > Rodentia > Muridae > Mus > Mus musculus. Next base: position 54,969,819 of record NC_000083.6, read on the forward strand.
GGAATGGTACAGGGCCAGAAATATGATAGCTGCCTGCAAAAAGCAGTGATTGCAGTTAGGAGAGTTGGATGTGCTGCACGTGAGAATCAGAGTGCTAAGGGACAACTCTTTAGGAGGGTGTGCACATTGGACGTTCTTGCTCTCCTCATTTATTCCTAAAACTGACTTTTCATATTTATTCATCAAAGATATTTTCAGTCTAAAGAATATTAAGCTGGCACATTTTCATTTTAATTCTTAGATATTCTTCCTTGCTCCCATAATATCTATGACCACTCTCTAATTTTATTTTGTTATTCTATTATTCTGTTCTGCTAAAGATGGAACCTAGGTTTTTTTTACACACTGGGGAAGAACTCACTCATTGAGCCACAAGAACAGCCATTTTAGTTCATTGATTTTTAGTGGTAATCAGATATTTGCATAATCTTTGGTATGTCACTATATGTGACTTTTAGGTCCCAAACGGTAAGCTGTAATCCTATGGTAGAGAAACTACCCCAGTACTATTAGCCATGGCCTTCAAGTTTCTTTCTTCAGGACTGTGATCTCCCATTACCTCAGAGAGAGAGGACATGTAACATTGATTCACAGGGACCCTCATCAGAGGGACAGACCCTGAGTATTCTCACTCAGAGAACTCAGATAACTTGAAAGCAGAAGATATCTGTAGTGATGCATGCTTATGGTCTCAGTACTCAGGAAAATGAGGCAAGATGAACTAAATTGCAGGGTAGCTTGGACCACTTGATAAGACATTGTGAAAAGAAAAAAACAACAAAATTGAAGATACTCTAAGAGTTATCTAGCCTCTTTTCTTCAGAGTTCCTAGTGTCATGAGTTATGTAGGAAAACAAAACCTTGATGTTGGAAAAGTGACCCTCTAAGTAAAAGACACAGTGGAGAACTAAACTTACTAACAGGAGACATGGCACCTGGAGAAACAAATATGTTGACAGAGTAGACAACAAACTCCTGAAAATTGTTCACTGACATTTGAACAAGTACTGTCACATTGGTACACACACACACACACACACACACACACACACACATACCCACACAAATGATAACAGTAAGATATATAAAAGTAAATTAATAATAGTACTGAATTGATCCACTACCAATCCAGAAGAACACGTGTTTCAGATGAGATAAAGAAAAAGAAAGGGGGAAAGAAAAAAGAAGGGGGACTAATACATGAAGGAGAATGTAGGTAGAAGGAAGAGGGTATGGGAAAGGAAGGCAAAACAGAATAAAGCAAGTGAAGGAATTATACAAAAATGAGAAACCATCATTGATAGACAGTAATATTTTAAAGATTTGTATTTATGTATTTCTATTGGGTGTGTCTGTGTGTGCATGTATGACATTTTTCTTGGTGGCTCCAGAGGCCAATGAGGGCATTAGGTCTCCTAAGCTAGAGTTATATGTGGTTGTGTTCAGCTCAACATTAATGCTGGAAACGAAACACAGGTACTCTGTAAGAGCAGCAAGAACTCTGAAGTACCAATCCATCTCTTCAGTCCCAATACATGGCCATTATTTGAATTATTTTACCTGTCTGTAGAACTCAAATTGTGTCCAGGTATAAAAATAAGTATAATAGAAAATAACCTAACCCACTTCACACCAGTCAGAATGGCTAGGAGCAAAAATTCAGGTGACAGCAGATGCTGGCGAGGATATGGAGAAAGAGGAATACTCCTCCATTGCTGGTGGGATTGCAAGCGGGTACAACCACTCTGGAAATCAGTCTGGCAGTTCCTCAGAAAACTGGACATAGTACTTCCGCTAAATCCAGCAATACCTCTCCTGGGCATATACCCAGATGTTCCAACTGGTAAGAAAGACACATGGTTGGGTGCAAATATTTGCATCTGACTCTTTAAGCTGCTTGTGGGGTCTACTGGAGTGCAGTTTCATGAGTTCCCATTTATTAATTCTTGTTCTTAGAGCATAAGCCATTGGAGTTCTGTTTAGGAAATTTCCCCCTGTGCCAATGAGTTCTTTCCCATTTTCTCGTCTATTAGATTCAGTGTATCTGGTTTTATGTTGAGATCCTTGATCCACTTGGACTTGCACAAAGTGACAAATATTGCTCTTTTTTTCATTTTCTACATACAGACAGCCAGTTAGACCAGCACCATTTATTGAAGATGTTTTCTTTTTTTCCATTTTATATTTTTGGCATCTTAGTCGAAGATCAAGTGTTCACACGTGTGTGGTTTTATTTCTGGGTCTTCACTTCTATTCCATTGATCAATATAATCTGTCTCTATACCAATGCCATGCAAATTTTATCACTCTTGTTCTGTAATAAAGCTTGAGGTCAGGGATGGTGATTCCTCCAGCCATAATTTCATTAAGATTGTTTTGTATATTCTGTGTTTTTCGCCTTTCCAGATGAGTTCTTTCTTTCTTTTCTATTAGATATTTTCTTTATTTACATTTCAAATGTTATCCTCTTTCCTGGTTTCCTCTCCAAAACCTCCCTATCCCCTCCACTTCCCCTGCTCACCAAACCACCCACTCCTACGTCTTGGCCCTGGCATTCTCCTATACTGGGGCATAGAACCTTTATAGGACCAAGGGTCTCTCCTCTCATTGATAACCCACTAGGTCATCCTCTGCTACATGCAGCTAGAGCCATGAGTTTATGAGTAACCTTGTGTTTTCTTTGGTTGGTGGTTTAGCCCCAGGGAGTTCTGGGGTTACTGGTTAGTTCCAATTGTTGTTCCCCCTATGCAGCTGCAAATCCCTCTAGCTCCTTGGGTACTTTCTCTAACTCCTTCATTGGGGACCCTGTGCTCCCTCCAATGGATGTCTGTGAGTATCCACTTCTGTATTTGTCAGGCAAATACAGATGGGAGATCTCTCCATTTTCTGAGATCTTCAACTTCTTTCTTGATAGGCTTAAAGTTATTGTCATACATGTCTTTCCCTTGTTTGGTTAGTTACTTTTTAAAAATAAATTTTATGGTGAATGTTTAAGTCATAAAATGTATATTAAAATGCATTCACACATGTACAACAAAATGACAGCAATATTGGGACAAAATACTTATTCTTCATAACATGCTAAAAGCATCTATGATCTATTCAGTTTACAAATTTTTCAAGTATGAGACATTATTATAAACTACAGTCCTCAGCATTTTAGTTCAAACTCTTTTTTTCTGCATTATCTATTACATAAATTCATACACATCAATTGGTGTTCTGGTAGACCTAGAGAACATTTGGGCATACAATATTTGCTATTACATACAAAAATGACATATTCACATGTTAATTAATCTGCTCACATTTAACCATATTCTATCCTGTTTATTTTTCCAGTAATATATACTCATTTTTAAAACAATGGATTCAGTGCAACACTGCCACATATGCATATAAGTTAACTATGCTTAAGTTCACTTCATTACCAATTCTTCTCCTGTATCTTCCACCCATTCCAATTTGTTTACCAAATAATCTTAAATTCCACTTATGTTAGGGACTTCATGACTACCTAAGTTTTATTTATGAGAGAAGGCATTCAGTACTTGCTTGTGTGAGGCTACTTAATTTGCTAACAAAACTTTCAAGTCCACTCACATTCAATTTCTGTGAATAATATCTTTTCTTTCTTCTTTAAGACTAAATAATATTCAACTGTGTCTATACTCCATATTCTCTTATGCATTCATATAAGATTATACCATGGAAACCTTGCCTGCTTTTTAGCTATAGTGAACATAGTTGTGCTAAATATTAATATATGAGTATCTATACTGTCTGCTGATCTTATTTTCTTTCACTGTACACTTAACTGGGGTATAACAAGTGCTTATACTGACTGATATTTCTTTTTGTGAGAAACTTCATACTTCTTGTCATAGTGGCTGGATGAATTTATGCACCAGCCTATATACTGTATTCCCTTCTCCTTCCTCCTTGTCAGTGTTTGCATTTTTCAGATTGCTGGAGATCTTGAACACTTTTTTAATGTATTTGTTGGACATTTGTTTTTGTTTGGGTAGCTGTCATTTCAGTGAATTAGATCACTTATTTAATGGGCTACATATTTTGGTGTGCTTAATTTGAAGTCTGCCTATATTCTTGAAAACTGTTTTCTGTTGGAAGAAATGGTATTTGCTCTCACTCTGTACACTGTCTTTGCTCTACAATGTTTGCTATTTTGACTTTTGTATCCAGCACCCTAGCTACTTCACAGCCTTTCACATATAAAAACCAGTGACAAGCCCTATCACTCATATATATAATATATCAAGAACAATTTTCCAGTAGTTAAGTTCTATTATAAAAGAATAACAACAAATCCAATCATTGTTCTTGTAATACAGACAGGTAATACAATGTAAATATTAGCAGATGAAAACAGACATATAAGCACACTAGTCCTAGCCATTTACAAACTGATAAAAATAAGCACTAAGAGACTTAAACATGTTTCTTCAATGGAGATTATTTAAGAACCCATGCACTGCACGGCCTATGAGATATGTCTTTTATCTTTCTTAAATGTATGAGCAAACCTTCATTTACTAACAAAACACTGAAAAGACTACTACCTTTTCCAGCAGACTGGTGATGGGACCAGAGAATCAGGTAAGACATATAAAGCATATATTAGCTCAAAATCACTTTTTGGAATTTTTATTAGAAAGTTGCTAATTTCATCCAATGGAAAACACCCACTTTCAGTTAAAGGAAAAATTAATTCTCAGTGAATATCAATCAGATATGATTCCTATATCTCAGAGAAATTTTGCCATATTTGAAGATAATTTTTCAGTTGTTACATCTGAAGCAGTAAGTGCTAGAGAGCTATTGGGTCTAGTGACTAAAAAGCAATATCCTCCAAATCTTAATATTGTTAAAGCTAAGAAGCCAATACTTCACTGCACAATTATAATTCAAAATGTGTTCCTTGTTTCATTCATTTATTCAGGACTATATATAATATGCTAATATTTCCACTAATCTATAATGTAAGTGAATTATAAAACTTGTCTGCCACCCTGAGGTAAAGGAAAGTCCAGAGGTCATAGTGTCCCTTTAATCAGAGAACTTTACACTACTTCTGCAGTGAATTCCCCTCTCTCTTGTGTGTGAAATATCAAGTAAAATAGAAAATACAAACAAGTAATGGATACATGTATTACGTAAATGTTCATTCATTGTTACCATGTCTTTCCTCATGTCTGGAGTCTGTCTAAAATCATTCCAGCCATTACATAAATGCCTTAAATAGTCTTAATAACAATAACCAACCCATCACAAAATTTCCTCTATCGTATCTGAGCTGCTAACTATTATAGAGTTCTTATAGTTCTTATTATATAGTTCTTATTGAGTTCTTATTATATAGTTCTTATAGGAGCTTTTAGCTGAAAACAAAAACCAATAAAGTCAAAAGAGAAGAAAAAGAACAGACAGTAACTAGTTTTCTAGCCTTTTTTATTTCTTTAACCCTATGTCCACTGTGTGTATGATGACATCAGCTTTTCTCTCTGTGCAGTACAAACTGCGTTTGTACAGCCTGAACTAGTCCTTATGTTCTAAAAACCTGTAATGATTTATTTCCCTAGCCTTTCTGTTGTTTATGTGTGAATTCCCTAAAATAAATAAATTGAAAGTAGGCTCATGTTTAATTGATTTTAACTATTTACAGGGAAGAATTTCTATTTTAGGAATGCTTGCTTATGTGGAACTGCAACCTTCTCTGAAAGGCGAGGGGAAAATTGTTTGACAATTAACCAGCTTTATTACTGTCATATCTGTTAAGGCTTCAAATATTTGTAAATGGATATCGTTGTCTTTGTGGCAAGAAACAGATGAGCAGGTATCTAGGGAGCCCTATGTGGAAAATAAAATAAAACTAGCACTTTATGAGGCATGATTTAGTTCAATAACAACAACTGCCATTAGCATTTAGCATAAATAACAGGCTGAAAGGGCTTAGTAGCCATGGACAGCACACTTTCTCTCTTATGTGACTAACCACTCCCATTTTTCCATGATGTATGCATGGAAACAAATCCAATAGGCAGATCTATAAGGAGCTAGAACTCCCAAACAGCAGAACTAGAGACTCTGAATGAAAATTGAGAAATGTTTCTCGAACCACAGGGTGTAACATGAAAACAAGCAAGCTCATAGCTTTACAGAAAGATACCAGACAACACAGCAAGCACCAAGATATAGCTTGAAAATTGCATAATGTCATGGATGAAGAGAAGTTTCCAGCCAAGCCAAACTCCAAAGAGTTTCCCCTGGAGAACCTGCCTTTTGGGAAGCTGTGTATCTTGAAATGAATGCATGAGCTTAAGGTCATTATATTTTCTGATTTTGACAATGTTATACACAGACACCCTTTAAAGAATAGGCCTCAACCCTCTCTGTTATCTAGCATCAAAGTCACATAATCACTAAGATATTTGTTACCACAAGTGTGTTGGGCACAGCACATTTTTAAGGCAGGGACAGGAGCCTCCTATGCTCTTCATCTGTCTGTCTGAAGCTATCACTGAAGAACTTTTTATACAGTTCTAAATTCAAAACTATGAAGTTTGGGAGGGGTTATTTAACCGATAGAAGTCATACATGTTTCTAATGGTAGAGGTGGACTTCAGCCAGATTACTTTGTGGCCCATAAACTGTAATTCCAGATTAAAGAATATGTGAATCTCAATGCAGAATCCACTGGCTCAAAAGCTAGAGAAACACAGCAAAGCATTTTTTTCTTTCCTCACAAAGCCTCTAAATTATCCTCCATTTCCATACTCAGAAGAAGAGACAGAAAAACTATGATTTCAGTTAGACTTACAATGGTGACATGCTGATCACATAAAGATGATTTTAAAGTCTGCTACAGATTCATATGTGCTGATAGAGATTAAAATGAATTATTGATATTTCATGGGCTGAAAGAAAAACTCATTACCAGATTTCATGATAATTATTTGAGTCTTTGTTTAATGTCCACAAAAGCCTTCAAATGGCCTTAGTGTTGCTGTTAATTTACTTAGCCAAGTGTAGAAAGTATTGCTTTTAATCTATTTCTCCACCTTTGTAAATGAGTTGTTACTTGTCTATTTTCTAAATTAATTAATTTATTTATGTCCCCCCTCACAGAATCCCTCCCCCTATCCCTCATTTTCTTTGCCTTTGATGGGGTAGGGCACCTTTGGGTATCCCTCCCACCCTGGATCATCAAGTCTTTGCAAGGTTAGGTGCACCTTCTCTCACTGAAGCCAGACAGGGAAGCCCTCAGCTATATATGTGCCTCAGGCCTCAGTCTGGCCCATGTGTGCTCTTTGGTTGATGGCTGTCCCTAAGAGCTCCTAAGGTTCCAAGTTGGCTGACAATGTAGGTCTTCCTATCACATTCAGGGCCTTTAATCTTTCCCCTAACTCTTCCATAAGGGTCCCTGACCTCTGTCCAATGTTTGACTGTGGGTATCTGAATATGTTTCAGTCAGCTGCTTGGTAAAGCCTCTCAGAAGATGTCTGCCTGTAAGCACAACAGAATATCATTAATTTTGTTAGGGATTGGTGCTTGCCCATGGAATGGGTCTCAAGCAGGGCTGGTTAATTTTTGGCCTTTCCTTTAATCTCTGCTCCATCTCTGTCCCTGCATTTCTTCTAAACAGGACAAAGTTTGGGTCAAAAGTTTTGTGCGTGTGTTGGTGTCCTTATCCCTCCACTGAGGTCCTACCTGGCTACAGGAAGTGTCTTCTTCAGGTTCCTTGTGTCCACTGTTAGGCATTTTGGCTAAGGTCATGCACATTGACACCTAGGAGCCTTCCCAAATCCAGGTCTCTAGAACTTCCTAGAAATTCCTCCCACTGCCTACCCACAGCAGATGAAGATTTCCATTCATTCTCCCTGTCTCTCCTCACACTTGATCCTGCCTATTCACTTTCTTCTCCTGTCTGCCACGTATGTAACCTCCTCCCCCTGCTTCCTTTAACTATTCTGTTCCCCCTTCTAAATGGAATTCAAGCATCCTCACATGGTCCTTCCTTCTTGTTTATCTTCTTTGAGTCAGTGTGGTACATTATGAGTATTCTGTACTTTATGTCTAATATCCACTCATCAGTGAGTATATACCATGCATATCTTTTTGGGTATGAGTTATCATACGAAGGATGACATTTTTTATTGCCAACCATTTGCCTTCAAAATTCATCCTTGTTTTTTTTTTATTACGTATTTTCCTCGATTACATTTCCAATGTTATCCCAAAAGTCCCCCATACCCCCCCCCACTTCCCTACCCACCCATTCCCATTTTTTTGGCCCTGGTGTTCCCCTGTACTGGGGCATATAAAGTTTGTGTGTCCAATGGGCCTCTCTTTCCAGTGATGGCCGACTAGGCCATCTTTTGATACATATGTAGCTAGAGTCAAGAGCTCCAGGGTACTGGTTTGTTCATAATGTTGTTCCATATATAGGGTTGCAGGTCCCTTTAGCTCCTTGGGTACTTTCTCTAGCTCCTCCATTGGGAGCCCTGTGATCCATCCACTAGCTGACTGTGAGCATCCACTTCTGTGTTTGCTAGACCCCGGCATAGTCTCACAAGAGACAGCTATATCTGGGTCCTTTATTTATTAGTGGCTACATATATTTTGAAAAGCATTTTGCATCTTTCTTTCACCTGTATATTTTATAACAGTTTTTACTGTCCCCAATAAAGCTGCATATAAAATAATACTAAAAATTTTAATGATAGGAAGTAACAAGCTGAGTATACTTTATTGGAAAGGGATCTTAAATATGTTTGAGATCTTTAATATTTTGGAATACTTGTAGACTCATGAGATATCTTGTGATAGAATCTGTTGACAACACCCAAATTAATTTATGTTCCATTTACATAGGGCATATATTCTTTTCAAATAATTGGCCTCATTGTGACACATTTCACAGATGTATGTAATCTAATTTGATCATATTCATATACCTTACTAAAGGTTTGTCAACTTGACTGAATTTGAAATCAACTATACCACAAGGCACAAGGCACTCCTTGAGGGATTATCTTAATTAGATCATTTAAAGCAGGAAGACTCAACCTAAATGTGTGCAATGACTTCTACTGACAGCCTAGATAAAAGAATGTGGAGAAAGAAAACTTTAAATTTTATCTCCTGGCCTTCACTGTTTCTCAAAAGTCAATCTTCTTTCTTGCCATAACATTCCTCCACATATATTACAATCAACTTATTTGGTTTTCTGTTATAGACTGAAGACATCAGTTCTCCAGGAATCAACCAAGCCTTCACTGTTAGATGGGAACTGAAGTGACAACCAGCCTTGTAGAGGGACCACTAATAGATTCTCAGCCTCTCCAGGGTAATACCATCATTGTTGGACTATCCTGATCATATTGTATAAGTCAATCTAATAAATACTAATATATATATATATATATATATATATATATACACATATACATACACACACACATATACATATATGTATATGTATGTGTGTATATAGCTGTGTGTATATATAATGCATATATATATATATATATATATATATATATATATTATACACACACACACACACACACACACACACACACACACATATATATATGCATTCTATCCATTCTGTTTCTTTAAGGAAACCCAAGCAATATATTCTCCATTGCTGATGATCTCCCTTTCTCCTGGTATTTTTTCTGGTCTGAAATAATTGCTTCCCTTTCCACACACACCCATGTCTTACACTTTACTTAAAGCTAAATTCTGCAAATTGGAGACAACATAATATTCATCTTTCTGAGTCTGACTGATTTCGCAATATGTAATATCCATTCCTAATAATTCTTCTGCAATGACATGTTTTTATCTTCTTTACGTAGAATACCACTTGGTGTATTGTATATATGCACGTTATTTTTATTTATTTGTCTCTTGACTCTGTAACAAGGCTATTTTGGCTAGTCAAGGGCATGGCTAAGAGATCCAGTTCTTATACAATTGTTAGTGATATTTAAATACTTTTTTTTTTACTTAATGTTTTTTGTCTTTTATCCCATACCTGTTTCTCAAGTAGCCAGGAGCTGATTGGGCATGAGAGAAGTCAAAGATGCTGTAGACTGCCTAAACTCATAGTCCCAGTTAATGACTTTTCTAGACATAGGGCCTATGCAAAATGAGAACAGATACTATATATATATATATATGCATATATATATATATATATATATATATGTGCAATATGATATATTCAGCCATAAAAAGTTAAAATTATATTATCTATAGTAAAATAAATGGAATTGAGATCCTATTTTTATGACTTCTAATTATATACCCTTGTTTAATATACCTGAATCATACAATAGTCTTATTTGTCGGCATTCATTATTTTTTATTAATATTCGCTTGCTAATGAGTCTGAAGTTTTGATGAGCATAGAGAAAGCTTCACTTGCATATGTATCATCAGTCAGTAGACAGGAAAAACAAGAGCTGGCTGGGTAGAATGACTTTGTCTAGAACAATTTACATCCACTTTGTACTGAGTTTCATTCTCTAGCAGACTGACTCAGGCATGCTTTTGAAGTAGTGGTGAAATTTTAGGCAAGAAAATAGATATATACACACAGCTCCAAAAGCCTAGGCTCAGAAATATCACCTGACTTTTTCCAGAGTCTGTTGACCATAGTAACACACAAGTATGTCTATGTAATACTATATGTATACACGTGAACAGAGACTTAATGTGTGATAAACTTTTCAGAGAGACAGGTTTTATATATACATATGCATATACATATACATATACATATACATATACATATACATATACATATACATATACATATACATATACATATACATATGGGTGTGTGTGTATTCAACCCAGATAGTAAGTCCTACTTGAACACAGTAATGATTCCATCCATGCACAATTTGGTGAATCAGTAAATTTTATTTGGTCTATTAACAAGAATATGCTGTTCTTAGAAGAATGCAAATCGGTTGAATCTTATCTCTTTGTACAAAGTTCAAGTTCAAGTAGATCAAGGACATCCACATAAAAGCAGATACACTAAAACTAATAGAAGAGAAAGTGGGGAAGAGCCTCAAACATGTGGGCACAGGGGAAAATTTTTCTGAATAGAACACAAATGACTTATGATCTAAAATCAAGAATAGACAAATGGGACCTCATAAAACTGAAAAGCTTCTGTAAGGCAAAAGACACAGTCAATAGGAGAAAACAGCAACCAACAGATTGGGAAAAGATCTTTACCAATGCTATATCCTACAGTGGGCTAATATTCAATATATACAAATAACTCCAGAAAGTAGACTCCAGAGAACCAAATAACCCTATTTAACAATGGGGTACAGAGCTAAATAATGAATTCTTAACTGAGGAATATGGAATGGCCGAGAAGCACCTAAAGAACTGTTGAACATCCTTAGTCATCAGGAAAATACAAATCATGTGTTTGGCAAGTTGTATCTTATATCTTGGGTATCCTAAGTTTCTGGGCTAATATCCACTTATCAGTGAGTACATATTGTGCGAGTTCCTTTGTGATTGGGTTGCTTCACTCAGGATGATACCCTCCAGGTCCATCCATTTGCCTAGGAATTTCATAATTCATTTTTTTTAATAGCTGAGTAGTATTCCATTGTGTAAATGTACCACATTTTCTGTATCCATTCCTCTGTTGAGGGGCATATGGGTTCTTTCCAGCTTCTGGCTATTATAAACAAGGCTGCTATGAACATAGTGGAGCATGTGTCCTTCTTACCGGTTGGGACATCTTCTGGATATATGCCCAGGAGAGGTATTGCGGGATCCGCCGGTAGTACTATGTCCAATTTTCTGAGGAACTGCCAGACTGATTTCCAGAGTGGTTGTATAAGCTTGCAATCCCACCAACAATGGAGGAGTGTTCCCCTTTCTCCACATCCTCGCCAGCATCTGCTGTCACCTGAGTTTTTGATCTTTGCCATTCTGACTGGAGTGAAGTGGAATCTCAGTGTTGTTTTGATTTGCATTTCCCTGATGATTAAGGATGTTGAACATTTTTTCAGGTGCTTCTCTGCCATTCGGTATTCCTCAGGTGAGAATTCTTTGTTCAGCTCTGAGCCCCATTTTTTAATGGGGTTATTTGATTTTCTGGAGTCCAACTTCTTGAGTTCTTTATATATATTGGATATTAGTCCCCTATCCGATTTGGGATAGGTAAAGATCCTTTCCCAATCTGTTGGTGGCCTTTTTGTCTTATTGACAGTGTCTTTTGCTTTGCAGAAGCTTTGCAATTTTATGAGGTCCCATTTATCAATTCTTGATCTTACAGCACAAGCCATTGCTGTTCTATTCAGGAATTTTTCCCCTGTACCCATATCTTCGAGGCTTTTCCCTACTTTCTCCTCTATAAGTTTCAGTGTCTCGGGTTTTATGTGGAGTTCCTTAATCTACTTAGATTTGACCTTAATACAAGGAGATAGAAATGGATCAATTCGCATTCTTCTACATGATAACCGCCAGTTGTGCCAGTACCATTTGTTGAAAATGCTGTCTTTTTTCCACTGGATGGTTTTAGCTCCTTTGTCAAAGATCAAGTGACCATAGGTGTGTGGGTTCATCTCTGGGTCTTCAATTCTGTTCCATTGGTCTACTTGTCTGTCACTATACCAGTACCATGCAGTTTTGATCACAATTGCTCTGTAGTACAGTTTTAGGTCCGGCATGGTGATTCCACCAGAGGTTCTTTTATCCTTGAGAAGATATAAGATACAACTTGCCAAATGCATGAAATTCAAGAAGAGCAAAGACCAAAGTGTGGACACTTTACCCTTTCTTAGAAATGGGAACAAAACACCCATAGAAGGAGTTACAGAGACAAAATTTGGAGCTGTGACGAAAGGATGGACTATCTAGTGATTGCCATATGCAGGGATCCATCCCATAATCAGCTTCCAAATGCTGACACCATTGCATACACTAGCAAGATTTTGCTGAAAGGACCCAGATATAGCTATCTCTTGTGAGACTATGCCGGGACCTAGCAAACACAGAAGTGGATGATCACAGTCAGCTATTGGATGGGTCACATGTCCCCCAATGGAGGAGCTAGAGAAAGTACCCAAGGAGCTAAAGGGGACTGCAACCCTATAGGTGGAACAACAATATGAACTAACCAGTACCCCGGAGCTCTTGACTTTAGCTGCATATGTATCAAAAGATGGCCTAGTCAGCCATCAGTGCAAAGAGAGGCCCATTGGACTTGCAAACTTTATATGCCCCAGTACAGGGGAACCCCAGGGCCAAAAAGGGGGAGTGGGTGGGAGGGGGATTGGGGGGGTGAGTATGGCGGACCTTTGGGATAGCATTGAAAATGTAAACGAGGAAAATACCTAATTAAAAAAAAAGGGAAAAAAAAAAGAAAATACAAATGAAAACAACCCTTAGATTCTACCTCACACCAGTCAGAATGGCTAAGATCAAAAACTCAGGTAACAGTAGATGCTGGCAAGAATGTGGAGAAAGAATACTCCACCATTTTTGGTGACATTGCAAACTGGTACAACCACTCTGGAAATCTGTCTGGTGGTTCCTCAGAAAATTCGATATAGTACTACCTGAGGACCCAGCTACACCACTCCTGGGCATATACCCAGAAGAAGCTCCAATATGTAACAAGGACACATGCTCTATTATGTTCATATCAGCTTTATAATAGCTAGAAACAGGAAAGGACCCATATATCCTTCAAAAAAGGAATGGATACAGAAAACGTGGTACATTTACACATTGGCGTTCTACACAGCCATTAAAAACAATGAATTTATGAAATTCTTAGGCAGATGGATGGAACTAGAAAGTATCATCCTGAGTGAAGTAATCCAATCACAAAAGGACACGCATGGTATGAACTCACTGATAAGTGGATACTAGCCCAGAAGTTCCAAATACCCAAGATACAATTCACAGACCACATGAAGTTCAAGAATAAGGAAACCACAGTGTGGATACTTCAGCCCTTCTTAGAAGGGAGATCAAAATACCCATGGGAGGTAATACAGAGACAAAGTTTGGGGCAGAGAAAGGCCATCTAGAGACTGCCCTTCCTGAGGATTCATCCCATATACAGACACCAAACCCAGACACTATTGTGAATACCAAAAAGTGCTTGCTAACATAAGCCTGATATAGCTGTCTCCAAAGAGGCTCTGCCAGAGCCTGACAAATACAGAGGCAGATGCTCACGGCCAACCATTGGACTGAGCATGGGGTCCCCATTGGAAGAGCTAGAGAAAGGACTGAAGGAGCTGAAGTGGTTTACAACCCCATAGGAAAAACAACAATATCAACCAACTATCCCCCCTCACCCCCAGACCTCCCATGGACTAAACCACCAACCAAGGAGTACACATGGAGTGACCCTTGGCTCCATCAGCATATGTATCAGAGTATGACCTTGTCAGGCATCAATGGGAGAAGAGGCCATTGGTCCTTTGATGGTCCCATGCCCCAGTGTAGGGGAATACCAGGGCAGGGAGGTAGGAGTGGGTGAGTGGGTGAGTGGGTGTAGGAGCACCCTCATAGAAGCAGGGAGAGGGGGGATGAGATGGGGGTTTCTGAAGGGGAAATCAAGAAAGAGGTTAACATTTGAAATGTAAATAAACAAAATATCCAACTTTAAAAAACAACAAGAACATGCTGATGAGTTTCCTACACACAACAGGGATAATTGAAAAGCAGATACAGTCAGAACATCTTTCATTCTGCAGCATGGCAGCTCAGGGTACCCATGCCAAGCAACTGTTTAGGATTTCTCATAGTGTTGGAAGTAACCCTCAGGAATTTTCCAAGTTTGTCTTCTCCTAGATACATGACATTTATGCCCTTTTCTTTACCACTTAGATCTCAGGAATTCCTCTTCCCTCCTGAAGGAAATGATTTAATTAGGAGAAAATAATTCAACTCAAAGGAAAATGCTGTGGAACCTAGCATGAAAGGATTATAGAACCTTTGATCTAGAGTTCCACACATTTGTGAGCCACCACATATAAATACTGGGAGCCAAACTTGGGTCCTTTCAAAGAGTAGGACACACTCTTCATTACAGAGCCATCTCTCCAACCCCACATTCAAATTGCTTTCTAAATATGTCTCTCCTTTCCTGTGCCTTTTGTACCTTTTTATGTTAGTAATTTCAATAAAATGCTGTTTGTTTTATTAAGCTATTCATATGATTCATCTGTGTAAGTTATAAGTGCTATATTTGAAATCAGTTACAGAACTATTATTTGAAAAGTATAATACTTTAAGGTAAATAAATAAATGCTTTTCTAACAGTCCCTGAGGCATCTGGAAAAACTAATATACTCTTAAATAATGTGTAGTCTGGATATTATTTTCATATGAAAAGAGATACTTAATTCTGAATATATTTTTTCAATAAATATAGTTATAATATATACTTTGTCTTGATATATTGTGGCAACTTAGAGGATAAAGATGTAAAACTCTGTTTCCTTTATGATTGTTAGAAATATAAATTTTTTATTAAAACTAAGAACATAGTAAATTTTTCTCTCATTAAGTAAAGATATATCAAATTAGATCAATGCCATGATCACCCACTGCAGCCACCTGAATGCTCACTGGCTTTGTATTTGTATCTGAGCTTTCATGGGAACAAAGTATAATTCCTTCCAGTTTGCAGACTTTATTCTCACTTACAAATTACTAAAACCCTTGAAGAAGTGAAGGCATGAAGTCATTTTACAAGTTGAATTATTCAATTAAAGACTTTTAACCAATTTCCAATACAAGCAACACATAAAAAGTTGTTTCTAATATATTCAATATTCTGGGTATTGAGAATTATTTTCAGAAATCCTTTGTAAGCATGCAAATGTTTTCTGAAATGTGATTCTCAATGAGCAACAAAGTGCATACTTCAAGGATGAGGTTTTATTCACTTACTTACTAATGTGATCAAATATGAACTTTAACAGAAAAAAATCAGTTTCACAAATACACAGAATTCTGTAATTATGGAAATTTTACATTGTCTTGTTGTCTCTAACTTTGACTGTGCTCCACATAATTCACATAAATTTTAATGTATATGTTTCTTAAATTAATTTTCCATATTATTGAATATTTTTTCAAATTGTTTCTTTCAGTATAATTTGCATTCATGATTTAAGCACAAATTAACATTATCTCCTATGTTCATGATTAACTTAATTAACAAAGTATTCACAATTGGCAAACCTATTTTTAAGAGAAAAAGTACTAATCTTTAGGCTCATAATTTAGATAAAAATTAAATGTAATTTTTATTTATTTTAACTGATTTCATATTTGAGGCATTTGATACCACTTTTAAAACTTTATACAAAAAAATTACCCAAAGTTCTGTATAGTACTTTGAATGAGAATAGTTCTCATAGGATCATATATTTTATCCTTAGCTCCAGGGGACTTGCTTGGGAAGTATTATGAGTTATGGCTTTGTTTAAGCAGGTTTGTCAATAGATGCCAAAACCTAGTCTCAGGAAAGGAGAGTTATATTCTTTCCTTGTGTTCTGGGACTCTAGTGAACCATGACTAACACAAACAATATATGCTTCTTAGGTCCATTGTAGTGGTGAATTAGTTCATTTTTCATCTGAACAACCCCCCTCAAGAGCTCTGGATTCACGAATGAAACACACACACACACACACACACACACACACACACACACACACACTAGTTAATTTTGATATACCTTAGCTAGCTCAATGATTGAACACTTCTAAATCTCCCCTAGGCTAGCACATATACCTCTCGGTATTCTTGAGGTAACATCATTTAAAATCTATATTTCCTCTCTGCTACCCCAGACACAATTGGAGGAGTAGCCACTGTGGCCACATTACCAGATTCTTATATGTCATCGGGCCTTTAAGTCTGCTCTCTTTGCTCCACCATCATGGAAATTCTGTCTCTTCTCTTCCCCTTGCCCATGCAATCTAGTAGTCCCACCTCATTCTCTCTGCCCACCCATTAGCTTTACAGGAATTCTTTTTTTATTACTATTATTATATTTAATCATTTTTTAAAAGTCCAGTCATTATCTTCCTCCTGGTTCACTTTTCAACAGTTCCTCATCCCATTCATCCTCCCCTGTCTATAAATGGATGTCCCCACATCCCCACATGTCCCCCACACCCCTCCAGGTCTCTGTATTCCTTGGAACCACAAGTCTGTCAAGGGTTAGGTGTGCCTGCTCTCATGGAGGCCAGACCAGGCAGTCCTCTGCTGTATATATGTCATGGACCTTAGACCAGCTAATGTAATTGCAATGTAATTGTTGGTGATTCAGTGACAAAGATCTCGGGGGTTCAGGTTTCTTGAGACTGATGGTCTTCCCATTGGGTGGTCCTCCTCCTGAACTTCTTCCAGCCTTTCCCTAATTCAACCACAAGGGTCCACTACATCAGACCATTGGTTGGGAGTAAGTATCTGCTTCTGTTTCAGATGTTTGTTGGGTCTCTCGGAGGGCAGTCATCCTAAGTTCTTGTCTAAAAGTACATCATAGCATTAGTAATAGTGTCAGGACTTGGAGCCTCTGTTGAGATGGGTCCTAATTTGGGCCAGCCACTGGACCTCATTTTCCTCAGTCTCTTCTCCATTTTTGTCCCTCCAGTTATCTTAGGCAGAGACAATTCTGTGTCAGAGTTTTTGACTGAGGGTTGGGAACCCCATCCCTCCACTTGATGCCCTGTTTTTCTACTGAAATTGAAATCTATCAGTTTCCTCTCTACACTGTTGGGCATTGCATCTAAGGTCCCTTGCTGTGAGTCTTGAGATTTTCTCACCTCCCAGGTCTCTGATATATTCTAGAGGGTCTCCCTGCCTCCCACTTCCCAAGGCTGTATATTTCCATACATTCTGGTGGCCCTTGGGGCCTTACTCCTGATCTCCCGACCCCAATACCTGATCAGGCTCTCCTTCTCCACTGCCCCTCTCCCACCCAGTTTACTTTCTTCTTCTAGTCTCTGCTTTCTTCTCCCTCCCAAGTGCGATTGAAGCATCATCACTTGGACCCTTTGACTTGTGAACCTTATTGAGTTCTGTGGATTGTGTCCTGGGTATTCTGTATTTTGGGGGCTAATATCCACTTATTAGTGAGTACATACCATGCATGTCATTTTAGGTATGAGTTACCTCACACAGGATGATATTTTCTAGTTCCATCCATTTACCTGCAAAACTCATGATGTCCTTGTTCTGAGAAAGTTTTACAGAAAGGTGTTCCTGGTGGTGGAGAATAGAACTTGTCCAAGCCTTCACCCAGGTAGGAGTGGGAAAGTGTAAGGTGGGTGTGGGGCTAGAAAAAGCCCTTAGGGTTCCTAATTCCACCCTTTTTCTTGTACAAGCTCCAACCCTGGAGCTACACTCAGGGGTCTTGGGTAACTAACTCATATTCTTCAGGACTTATCCTCAGGGTCTCATATTTTTTACACAGGACCATGAACTGTACTGCTCCTATTCTCT
Organism: Mus musculus; assembly: GCF_000001635.26. Lineage (NCBI taxonomy): Eukaryota > Metazoa > Chordata > Mammalia > Rodentia > Muridae > Mus > Mus musculus. The sequence continues at coordinate 54,988,365 of NC_000083.6, forward strand.
CTTTTATGAAGGCTATAATCCTGTTCAATATGCAGGATCTAAAGGTCACCAATAGCAGGAGAACAATTAGGGGAAGGTGGATATGAGAGTGGTTAATCAAGGGGAGGAGTAAAACCAAGACTTGAACCACCCCTGACTCTGTTCTCTCTCTTCCACTTGGCTAGCCCTTCTCCCACCTTGGCCATGAAATCTTTAACTACCCTGGAATGATCTCAAGTATGTGCTTCCTGATGTTTAATACCCCCAGGTAGCACAGAAAAAGTGGTCCACCCTCCCCATAAACACACTGATGGGCCTGCTGCCAGCTTCTCCCATCTCCAGGGCACACATATATGGGGTTAGTGGCAGGCCTTGACTCCTGGGATATCCCCACTCTAAAGATACAGGGGGAGGGATTACCTGACTACATGTTCTTAAGAGGAGCATACATTCTAATGATCTATCCAGGCAGAAGGCACAAGCAGGATAGTGAATGGAGTTTGTGGAGGGGTGATTTGGGGGACAGAGATGAATTTCCAGTCTGCTGGGAGTCTCAGGGCTCTCAGCTGCTGTGGTTTTTTGGGTGGGTCTCTTACATGTGGCCCTGGATGTAACAGACCACCTGGAAGGCCTTTAGACTGGGGTATTAAGAGGAGCAGATAAGCTGATGGCTTGCCCAGGTGGAAGGCAGATGCAGGATAGTGCGTGGAGTTCGCACAGGGGTTAGGTGTGTGGGTAGAGATGGATACCTAGTCCCCAGGAATCCTCAAGTTTCCCAGCTGCTGTGGTTATTTGGGAGGGTCCCTTACCTGTGAGACCTCCTGGGAGCCTTCATACTGTGTGGTCTTAAGAGGAGCAGACACACTCATCACTGCAATTTTTTATTACCAATCAAAGCCAGCTGGGGGCAGGGAACCTCAGCATCCTGGAAGTGTGACTTTGGGGACACAAATTAAGGGGACATAAAATAAGGACACAAATTTGGGGACATAAATTAAATTCCCACCATGATGGCCATGAACTAACTTCTTGAAACCCTGAGTCCCTAATTATTTTATAAGTATTCTCTGTCATAGGGTTTGGTCACGACAATATGAAAATAGCATAAGAGATTCTGTTATTGGACATTTCAATAGCTACTATGTCAATTTTAATTCACAAAACTATATAGTAAAATTTTGTTTTTTAAAACAACAGACACCCTCTATCCCCACCATGGGCTAAGAGACACCTTGTTGGTCATGTTGTTCTTGTATCAGTCAGGGTCATAACAAACAGCAGTTTTTTATTCATCCTAAATTGATGCCTGACTTAGTGGCCAAAGCTGTTTTATGCTTAGGACTCATAAAAATCAGATCAAATCAAAACCAGGCAGCCCAGAATGTGAGTAGGAAGACAGAGACCTGTAGATTACCATGGCATCAACAGATCTGTCTTATAGTGCATGACACATGCACAGGAAGACCATAGATACCTGCTTACCACCATGTCTAGGATAGCAGGTGGTACTCAGGGGCCCAGCAGTGTGTGGCCAGCCTGCAGCAGGAGCCAGCACAATGTGTATGTGGTGGACAGATGGAAATGAAAAAGAAGTGGAGCAGCTGGAACGTTATGACAAGAAATAGAAATGGAAACTTGAGGGTTATGAGAGGTAGCCTCTTGTAAGTGGCTAGTTCAGCCACCTAGGGCCAAGGAGCGGCCCCAGCCTGAGCTGCTAATAAATACCATGTCTGAGTCTGTGACTGTGCAGCAGTAGGGGTCAATGATAAATGGGACTTGGATGAATGATAAGAAAAAAGACAAAAGATAGCTGGGTGGCAGTGGCACACACATTTAATCCCAGCACTTTCAAGACAAGAGGCAAGTGGACCTCATGAGAGGCCAGCCTAGTCTCCAGAGTAAGTTCCAGGAAACCCAGAGCTACACAGAGAAATGCTGCCTGACAAGAATAACCATCCCCACAATAACACCAAAAAAAGGTACAGAAAACTAACTATCACCCCAAAACAACTACAACAACAAACAACAACAATAACAACAACAACAATCACAAAGAAACCCCAGACATTTACAATCAATAAAAATATGTTTTACTGAGTAAAATATAACATACAATCGACAGTCTTCAGTACCACTCAGTAGGACAACCTACATTAGACTAGCTACACGCAGAACTCATGGAAATGTAACTAGAAATCAACAGCAATAAGAATAATAAAGCCCTCATGTACTTTAATATTAAACAATATGCTTCTAAGTAACACAAATGAAAGAAGAAATCTCAAAGCAAATTTAAAATATTTTAAACTGAAATAAAAATGAAAATACAGCTTATCAAAATCTGTGAGAATTACATAGCAGAGTTTAAATGGTAATATATAACATTAAATGTACATGTTAAGAAAACAGATTTTATATCCCATAACATAATTTTTACTTTAGGAAGCCAGAAAAGCAAAGCAAAGATTAAAACCAAGATGAACAGAAGAAAACATACAAAAATAGTTAAAATAGGAATAAATGAAGAAAATATAGGAAATGAATAGAGATAATCAATAAAATCAAAATGTAATTAGAGACAAATGACAAATTACTAAAAGCAGACATAAAAGATGAGCTATCACTACAGACACTTAAAATGGACAAAAAGGACTATAAGAATCACTATATTCAGAGATTCAATAAATTATATAACATGAACAATTTTCTCTCTTAATAGGCAACAGGAGGAATACCCATATTTATAGGGTGTGTCAAACTATCTACATCTATCTATCTATCTATCTATCTATCTATCTATCTATCTATCTATCTATCTAATATCTATATCTGTCTATCTATATATACATTCCTAACTTTGGAAGTCCAATATCACTTTAGCAACACATCCAAAGATATTAGAACAAAATAAATCAATAACAAATATTTCTTATTACTACAGATAAAACATCATCAAGAAAAATAGTAGCAACTCACAAATTATAAATAAAAAGAAACAACAAAACTCAGTAGAATTTACTCTAGGTAAACCATTTAAAATACTATCAAATCACACTTTTCTTTAATTTTGAGTATAGCATATATATGTATAAATGTTAAAAACAACTCTTGGGTTTATTTAATGTTGCTTGTATGCATTTATTTTATTTTTTTTTTTTTTGCCTTGCAAGCAATTTTAATATATAAATTCACTTTTTGGCCATGTCTAGCTTAGGTTTTTTTTTTCTTTCTTTTTTTTCCCCATTTATTATTAGGTATTTAGCTCATTTACATTTCCAATGCTATACCAAAAGTCCCCCATACCCACCCACCCCCACTCCCTTACCCACCCACTCCCCCTTTTTGGCCCTGGCATTCCCCTGTACTGGGGCATATATTGCGTGTCCAATGGGCCTCTCTTTCCAGTGATGGCCGACTAGGCCATCTTTTGATACATATGCAGCTAGAGTCAAGAGCTCCGGGGTACTGGTTAGTTCATAATGTTGTTCCACCTATAGGGTTGCAGATCCCTTTAGCTCCTTGTGTATTTTCTCTAGTTCCTCCATTGGGAGCCTTGTGATCCATCCATTAGCTGACTGTGAACATCCACTTCTGTGTTTGCTAGGCCCCGGCATAGTCTCACAAGAGACAGCTACATCTGGGTCCTTTCAATAAAATCTTGCTAGTGTATGCAATGGTGTCAGCGTTTGGATGCTGATTATGGGGTGGATCCCTGGATATGGCAGTCTCTACATGGTCCATCCTTTCATCTCAGCTCCAAACTTTGTCTCTGTAACTCCTTCCATTGGTGTTTTGTTTCCACTTCTAAGGAGGGGCGTAGTATCCACACTTCAGTCTTCATTTTTCTTGAGTTTCATGTGTTTAGCAAATTGTATCTTATATCTTGGTATCCTAGGTTTTGGGCTAATATCCACTTATCAGTGAGTACATATTGTGTGAGTTCCTTTGTGAATGTGTTACCTCACTCAGGATGATGCCCTCCAGGTCCATCCATTTGGCTAGGAATTTCATAAATTCATTCTTTTTAATAGCTGAGTAGTACTCCATTGTGTAGATGTACCACATTTTCTGTATCCATTCCTCTGTTGATGGGCATCTGGGTTATTTCCAGCTTCTAGCTATTATAAATAAGGCTGCTATGAACATAGTTGTGGGAAGCCACATGTGCTGTTGCTGAGTGGCACTGACTACTGCTGGCCACCACGCATAAGTTTGGACAAACAACCAATGTGTACATATGCAGTAAAGTTTTTTGCAAAGACACTGCTTGGCCTGGGCATGATAATGAGGTTCTGTAAGGTACTGAGAGCATAACCAATCAGATGTGAGACATGCAAATGAGGTATGATAATGAGGTTCTGTAAGGTACTGAAAGAGAGTAACCAATCAGATGTGAGACATGCAAATGAGGTATGATAATGAGGCTCTGTGAGGTACTGAGAGAGAGTAGCCAATCAGATGAGGAACATGCAAATGAGGCGTTTTGCATAACCAATCCGGGTGTGAGACATGCCTCTCCTAGGCCTATAAAAGCAGCACCAGTTCTGGGCTCGGGTCTTTTTGCCTCTGCAATCAAGCTCTCCCAATAAATATGTGCAGAAGGATCCTGTTGCAGCGTCGTTACTGCTGGCCAGTCCGGCGCGCGCAAGAAGTGGTGCCGAAACCCGGGACAAGAAACATCTTCAGGCATGAGCGAAGACCCCCTCCTACACGGAGGATTCAGAACTGCATCACAGGGAAGGAGCGGTTAATAAAGGTTCCCGTAAAACAGACTGCTGAGAAGGATCCGGCGTGGATTCAGAACTCTTCAGCTGGGGAGCGGTGTTAATAAAGGTTCCTGCAAAACAGACTGCTGAGAAGGATTCAACTGTGTGGATTCAGAACTCTTCAGCTGAGGAACGGTGGTACCGGTAAGTATAAAGAAATTAAGGTAAGTCTCTGAGAGGTATGCTTTCTTACGCAGTGGGTCTGGTAATTGTTGCTGGGTTTGTGTGGGACCAGCTGTTAAGGAAGGGCAGCGAATTTGTAGGAGTACCAGGAAGGCATATCAGAAACAGAGAGAAAGGAAAAAGAAGATGCGCGCAGAAAAATAAGTAACTTAAGAAATATAAAAAGAAAGGAAGCTAAAATATAGATACAAAGGATAATATAAAATATAAAGATATAAAGGATAATATAAAGAGATAAAGGATAATATAAAAAATGAAGAACAAAAAATTAAGTCAATTTACCCTCCTCTCGAGGACTTTGACTAAAGAGGCAGCCTTCATCAAAGGCTTAAAGATAGCTCTCAGGGAAAAAAGAGTAACTATTAGAAGCAGCCACTGTGCAGAATTCCTAGAAGAAGGAGAAAAAATGAAAATAAGCTATTTCAGAGCCCTCCTAGGGACAGACGGAAAACGGGAGACGTCCTGCTTCCTCTCTGGCTCCTATGGAGATATTTTTAGCTTCGGATAGGATATCTGTGTTCTATTGTCTGTTTTTTGGTGCACCAAATTGTCTATGTGTCTGTCAATTCATGTTTGTTTTTGTTTGGATGATTGAATGATTGTTGTTCTGTGTTTCATGTTGAAAAGTATAAAAAGCAATCTCAGTCTGCACAGCAAAAATTGACAAGTTAGCTGCACGGTGGCTGGGAGTCAAGTACAGCTGAAAAAGCCCTGCTGAGGGCCGATTGCAAATGGAGCTTTTAAAGGGGCAGGCAGCCTTTTGCTTGTAACAGAAAGTTAGCTTAAAATTGGAAACTCAAGGTTGGAGTTATTCTAAACAACATAAGAAAACAGGTAATATGCAAAAGCAGTATACAAAGGGTAGAAAGAGTATGTTTGAAGATAAAGTACATATCTTTACAAATAGAAGGAAAACCTTTTCAAGGTATAATGGATACAGGAGCAGATAAAGCATTATATCCAGTAAGTGGTGGCCTGCTTCTTGGCCTGTTAATCAATCGTCACATAGCTTACAAGGATTAGGATATGAGGCTACCCCAACTATAAGTGCAAAATCCTTACAATGGCAAGATAAAGAAGGAAGGACAGGGCTTTTTTCAGCCTTATGTACTCCCTTTACCTGTAAACTTATGGGGGAGAGATGTGTTATCAGCTATGAACTTTATATTGACTAATGATTACTCTCAGAAAAGCAAGGAAATGATGAAAGGAATGGGATATATACCTGGACTAGGTCTTGGAAAAATTTACAAGGTAGAATTTCACCAGTTAAAGCCACAGAAAAGGCAGACAAGAAAGGGCTGGGTTTTTTCTAGGGGCAACTGAAGAGCCTTTGCCCATTCTGTGGCATACGGAGGACACGGTGTAGGTGCCTCAATGGCCTTTACCCTCTGAGAAGTTAAAAGCAGCTAAAGAATTAGTACAAGAACAATTAGACCTGGGACATGTGGAACCCACTCAATCACCCTGGAATACCCCCATTTTTGTTGTAAAGAAAAAGTCAGGTAAATGGAGATTGTTACATGACCTAAGAGCCATTAATGCACAAATGCAAGTTAAGGGTCCTGTACAAAAAGGACTCCCCCTACTCTCAGCTCTACCTAAGGATTGGAGAATTATAGTAGTAGATATTAAGGATTGTTTCTTTTCCATTCCATTAAATAAGAAAGATAAACCTAGATTTGCATTTACCTTGTCTTCTATTCATCATATGGAGCCTGATAAAAGGTACCAAATGGAGGGTATTACCCCAAGGAATGGCAAATAGCCCTACCATATGTCAGTTATAGGTAGGAAAAGCTTTGCAACCGGTTAGGGATGGTTTCCCCTCCTTAAAAATTTGTCACTATATGGACGACATTGTAATTTGTGGACCTGAAGAAGAAAGTATACAGCAAGCTTATGGATTGCTTAATGAAACTTTAAAAAATAATGGTTTGAGTATTGCACCAGAAAAGGTACAGCAGTCTAATGTTAGTCATTTTCTAGGATCCACTATTACTTTACGATGTGTCACCCCACAAAAGATTAGTATAAGAAAAGATCATCTAAAGACATTAAATGATTTTCAAAAATTATTAGGAGATATAAATTGGATTAGACCTTATTTAAGGAGCCCTACTTCGGAATTAAAACCTTTATTTCAAATTTTAGAAGGAGACTCACATATTACCTCATTGAGACAATTAACACCTGAGGCTTCTGATGTCCTTAGGAAAGTGGAAGAAGTGATCCAAACAGCACAGTTAACTCATATAAATGAGCAAGAACCTTTGTGCCTATACATATTACACACCATCAATCTGCCAACTGCTGTGTTATGGCAAAATGGTCCTTTAGTATGGATACATCCTCATATATCCCCTAATAAGACTATAGAGCATTATCCCACCATGGTAGCAAACATAGCACACAAAGGGATAAAAACTTCAATTACTCACTTTGGAAAAATGCCTGATAGCATAATTGTCCCTTATACTGTCGCACAAATGCAAATATTGTGTGCTACTATAGATGAATGGGCCATTCTTAGATGCAGTTATTCTGGTTTAATTGATAATCATTATCCTAAACATCCGTTATTACATTTTATGTTATTACATCCAGTAATATTTCCAAAGGTAACGGCTAATACCCCTATAAAGGGAGCCATTGATATTTATACAGATGGATCCAAAACAGGAGTTGGAAGTTATGTAATCAATGAAAAGGCTGTAAGGTTGCAATTTACACCAGGAGCCCCTCAATTGGTAGAATGTTTGGTGGTTTTAGAAGTCTTTAAAAGATTTCCTATGCCCATAAATATTATCTCTGATTCTGTTTATGTAGTTAATGTGGTTTTAGCATTAGAGACTGCCGGAAATTTTAAGCAGTCTAGTCCAGTATCTGAAATTTTGAGGAAAATACAAAATTGTATTTTGATGCGTGAGCATCCCTTTCATATTCAACATATTAAAGCACATACATCATTACCTGGACCTATGGTTAAGGGAAATGCAATTGCTGATTCAGCCACCAGAGACATGGTCTTCCTATCACAAAGTTCTATAGAAAGTGCTAAGAATTTTCATCAGCTTTATCATGTCCCTGCTTCTACATTACGACAAAAGTTTAAGCTCACACGAAAAGAAGCCCGAGATATTGTCCTACAGTGTGGTAAATGTGTAGAATTTGTTAATGCACCTTCCGTGGGTGTTAATCCTCGTGGATTGCAACCCCTAGATGTTTGGCAAATGGACGTCACGCATATCCCATCTTTTGGGAAATTACAATATGTACATGTATCCATCGATACCAGTTCTGGTGTCCTACATGCCTCTCCCTTGACAGGGGAAAAAGCAGTTCATGTCATGTCTCACTGATTAGAGGCTTGGGCTGCATGGGGCAAGCCCCTAGTGTTAAAGACAGATAATGGTCCTGCATATACTTCTTCTAAATTTAGCCAATTTTGCAAACAAATAAAAGTAAAACATATTACTGGATTGCCCTATAATCCACAGGGCCAAGGCATAATTGAGAGAGCCCATTGCACTCTGAAACAATATTTGCAAAACAGAAAGGGGTAATAGAGGCTATGACGCCAAAGATGGCTCTATCCCTTACAATATTTACTCTTAATTTTTTAAAATTGGATGATGCTGGAAGATCACCAGCTGAAAGGCATGGACAATGGCCTCAATCGCCCAATGAAATGGTCAAATGGAAAAATGTCCTTGATAATAAATGGTATGGCCCGGATCCTATCTTAATCAGATCCCGGGGAGCTATTTGTGTTTTTCCACAGGGTGAAGAAAATCCACTTTGGGTCCCAACGCGACTGACAAGGACCGTGAAAGAGCAAGATGAACCCCAAGATGATTCTCCTGCTCCTGATGATTGAGACCGGGATAAGTATACCTTTGTGGGCCATAGTAAGATCATGGCCAGTACCTTTACCGGTACATTCCAATTCTTCTACCTTGCCTTTATTTTTTGCAACGGAATGTTATTTGGATGCGCCTTGTGCATGACAAACTCCTCAAGAGCCACGGGTGTAAAATAGTACTAGTTTTCATTTGAATTATACACTATGCTTTGTGCATAATGTGGATAAACCTTTTACACCCTGTATATTTTTAAAGAAAAAGATTATCTCTAATTGGGAAGATCCCATTAGCCAAAATAAGGTGAGCTCTGGAGTATTGTTTAATGCTTTAATGCAAGTTGCTCAAGGAGCGCAATCAGGCTCAGGTGATGTTGAAAATAATATAACTTCACCTATAAACATCACCACTATTATGATAAAGGGAAAGGTGACCATTCCCAAAAGATCATGATGGCCTGTTGGCAATGCTACTGCTATATGCAGCATGCCTTGGTGTCATCTGGACCTTGCATTTCCTATAGTTTTTTCACCTTGTCAATCAAAAATTTTTCCTCGGAAAGAAATAGCAAAGGGTTTTGTCTTGTCACCCCCACTAGATTTTGCTGTAATGAACGATAAAGGAGATGCTACAGGGAAAGAAAATATTTGGCCATATTACCAATGGATTTTAAGCAATGAGGCAGGTGCTAGTACCAGTCTGTCAGCCTTTGCATTGCTGACTAGAACCTTTCATGAGATATTGAATGTTTCTGCCACTCTTTCCAATACCTCTACTCATTTAGATAATGTGAAAACTAATAGAATTATCAGAAATATGACTACTTCTCCAGTAGAAGTTTGTGTCAATCCTCCATTTTTCTTTATATTGGCTGAATTTCAAAATAATACAGGATGGTTAGATTGTACAAATGTCACTTGTTTTTTGATGCAATGCTGGAATGGAACCAAATTCTTAGCCTTAGTGGTTCATCTACCAATCTTTGTCCCTGTGCCTGTTGAGGCAGATCCAGAGAAGTTCCCAATAATGAGTCTTATTCGGCAAAAGAGAGGTTTTGGAATCACAGCTGCCATTGTTACAGCCATTGTGGTGTCCGCGGCATCAGCAGTTACTGCAGGAACTGCTATGGCCCATCAAATTAATACTGCTGACACCATAAGTCAGATAGCAGAAAAATCATCTGAAGTATTGCTTACCCTGCAAAGGGTGGATTCTCATATCACCTCAGGGTTAATGTTAGTGAATCAGAGTGGATATTTTACAACATGACATGGAACAGATGATGGATGTCATACAAATGAGTTGTGTGGCATCTACATCACATGTATGCATTACTCCCAATAGGTATATTAATAATTCTTTTATTAAAAGTACAGACCTATCGAATTACCTGAAGGGGAACTGGTCGCAGGAGCTGGAGAGGTTGCAGACAAGACTGCAGATGCAGATGCTGAACCTTAATGGGACCAGAGTGGAGCCAGTGACCCTCGGAGACTTTACCTCTTGGCTTACCTCTGCTTTTTCTTACTTTAAGGAATGGGTGGGAGTGATTTTGTTTGGTGCTGCCATATGCTGTGAACTGGTGTTCATGCTCTGGTTGGTATGCAAATTCAGAACCCAACAAAAACGTGACAAGGTGATTATAACTCAGGCACTTTTAGCTATTGAAAACGGCTCCTCCCCTGAAATTTGGTTATCCATGCTCAAGAATTAGTTGTCATCTGAGTTCTCTACTCTTGCACTCCACGGCACTGAGATGAGAGAGACTCAATGATCATTGATCAGCCCTTGCACATCACTGAGGTTTCCTCATTGCAAGCGATAGAGTGATCATGATTTCACCACTAATTCATTTTTTGGCTGGCCTCTTTTGCAGAGTTCGCCCTAGGTCATTTAGCAGTTATTGTCACACAGCACTGCGGTATCCAGAGACGGGCAACTTTCCTCGTGCACAGTCCAACCTAAGACATGGGGCCCAGTGGCGATAGGGTTACCCTATGACGGGTAAGGCTGTGACATTAGAGGAATGACCTAAAACAGGAGCCACAGCGGATGGGCATAATTGCACAGGCCTAGTCCAGCCTCATTTTATTAAAACAAACTGGGGGAGATGTGGGAAGCCACATGTGCCGTGGCTGAGTGGCACTGACTACTGCTGGCCACCATGCATAAGTTTGGACAAACAACCAATGTGTACATATGCAGTAAAGTTTTTTGCAAAGACACTGCCTGGCCCGGGCATGATAATGAGGTTCTGTAAGGTACTGAGAGTATAACCAATCAGATGTGAGACATGCAAATGAGGTATGATAATGAGGTTCTGTAAGGTACTGAAAGAGAATAACCAATCAGATGTGAGACATGCAAATGAGGTATGATAATGAGGATCTGTGAGGAACTGAGAGAGAGTAGCCAATCAGATGAGGAACATGCAAATGAGGCGTAGTGCATAACCAATCCGGGTGTGAGACACGCCTCTCCTAGGCCTATAAAAGCAGCACCAGTTCTGGGTTCAGGGTCTTTTCGCCTCTACAATCAAGCTCTCCCAATAAACGTGTGCAGAAGGATCCTGTTGCAGCGTCATTACTGCTGGCCAGTCCAGCGCATGCAAGACATAGTGGAGCATGTGTTCTTCTTACCAATTGGGGCATCTTCTGGATATATACCCAGGAGAGGTATTGCAGGATCCTCCGGTAGTACTATGTCCAATTTTCTGAGGAACCGCCAGACTGATTTCCAGAGTGGTTGTACAAGCCTGCAATCCCACCAACAATGGAGGAGTGTTCCTCTTTCTCCAAATCCACGCCAGCATCTGCTGTCACCTGAATTTTTGATCTTAGCCATTCTGACTGGTGTGAGGTGGAATCTCAGGGTTGTTTTGATTTGCATTTCCCTGATGATTAAGGATGTTGAACATTTTTTCAGGTGCTTCTCTGCCATTCGGTATTCCTCAGGTGAGAATTCTTTGTTCAGTTCTGAGCCATATTTTTAATGGGGTTATTCGATTTTCTGAAGTCCACCTTCTTGAGTTCTTTATATATGTTGGATATTAGTCCCCTATCTGATTTAGGATAGGTAAAGATCCTTTCCCAATCTGTTGGTGGTCTTTTTGTCTTATTGACGGTGTCTTTTGCCTTGCAGAAACTTTGGAGTTTCATTAGGTCCCATTTGTCAATTCTCGATCTTACAGCACAAGCCATTGCTGTTCTGTTCAGGAATTTTTCCCCTGTACCCATATCTTCAAGGCTTTTCCCCACTTTCTCCTCTATAAGTTTCAGTGTCTCTGGTTTTATGTGAAGTTCCTTGATCCACTTAGATTTGACCTTAGTACAAGGAGATAAGTATGGATCAATTCGCATTCTTCTACATGATAACAACCAGTTGTGTAAGCACCAATTGTTGAAAATGCTGTCTTTCTTCCACTGAATGGTTTTAGCTCCCATGTCGAAGATCAAGTGACCATAGGTGTGTGGGTTCATTTCTGGGTCTTCCATTCTATTCCATTGGTCTACTTGTCTGTCTCTATACCAGTATCATGCAGTTTTTATCACAATTGCTCTGTAGTAAAGCTTTAGGTCAGGCATGGTGATTCCACCAGAGGTACTTTTATAATTGAGAAGAGCTTTTGCTATCCTAGGCTTTTTGTTATTCCAGATGAATTTGCACATGGCTCCTTCTAATTCGTTGAAGAATTGAGTTGGAATTTTGATAGGGATTGCATTGAATCTGTAGATTGCTTTTGGCAAGATAGCCATTATTACAATGTTGATCCTGCCAATCCATGAGCATGGGAGATCTTTCCATCTTCTAAGATCTTCTTTAATTTCTTTCTTCAGGGACTTAAAGTTTTTATCATACAGATCTTTCACTTCCTTAGTTAGAGTCACACCAAGATATTTTATATTATTTGTGACTATTGAGAAGGGTGTTGTTTCCCTAATTTCTTTCTCAGCCTGTTTATTCTTTGTGTAGAGAAAGGCCATTGACTGGTTTGAGTTTATTTTATATCCAGCTACTTCACCGAAGCTGTTTATCAGGTTTAGGAGTTATCTGGTGGAATTTTTAGGGTCACTTATATATACTATCATATCATCTGCAAAAAGTGATATTTTGACTTCCTCTTTTCCAATTTGTATCCCCTTGATCTCCTTTTGTTGTGGAATTGCTCTGGCTAGGACTTCAAGTACTATGTTGAAGAGGTAGGGAGAAAGTAGGCAGTCTTGTCTAGTCCCTGATTTTAGTGGGATTGCTTCCAGCTTCTCACCATTTACTTTGATGTTGGTTACTGATTTGCTGTAGATTGCTTTTATCATGTTTAGGTATGGGCCTTGAATTCCTGATCTTTCCAAGACTTTTATCATGAATGGGTAATGGATCTTGTCGAATGCTTTTTCCGCATCTAACGAGATGATCATGCGGTTTTTGTCTTTGAGTTTGTTTATATAATGGATTGCATTGATGGATTTTCATATATTAAATCATCCCTGCATCCCTGGAATAAAACGTACTTGGTCAGGATGGATGATTGCTTTAATGTATTCTTGGATTCGGTTAGCGAGAATTTTATTGAGGATTTTTGCATCGATATTCATAAGAGAAATTGGTCTGAAGTTCTCTATCTTTGTTGGGTCTTTCTGTGGTTTAGGTATCAGAGTAAAAGTGGCTTCATAAAATGAGTTGTGTAGAGTACCTTCTACTTCTATTTTGTGAAATAGTTTGTGCAGAACTGGAATTAGATCTTCTTTGAAGGTCTGATAGAACTCTGCACTAAACCCGTCTGGTCCTGGGCTTTTTTTTGGCTGGGAGACTATTAATAACTGCTTCTATTTCTTTAGGGGATATGGGACTGTTTAGATGGTCAACTTGATCCTGACTCAACTTTGGTACCTGGTATCTGTCCAGAAATTTGTCCATTTCATCCAGTTTTTCCAGTTTTATTGAGTATAGCCTTTTGTAGAAGGATCTGATGGTGTTTTGGATTTCTTCAGGATCTGTTGTTATGTCTCCCTTTTCAGTTCTGATTTTGTTAATTAGGATTTTTTTCCCTGTGCCCTCTAGTGAGTCTAGCTAAGGGTTTATCTATCTTGTTGATTTTCTCAAAGAACCAACTCCTCGTTTGGTTAATTCTTTGAATAGTTCTTCTAGTTTCCACTTGGTTGATTTCACCCCTGAGTTTGATTATTTCCTGCCGTCTACTCCTCTTGGGTGAATTTGCTTCCTTTTTTTCTAGGGCTTTTAGTTGTGTTGTCAAGCTGCTAGTATGTGCTCTCTCCCGTTTCTTCTTGGAGGCACTCAGAGCTATGAGTTTCCCTCTTAGAAATGCTTTCATTGTGTCCCATAGGTTTGGGTATGTTGTGGCTTCCTTTTCATTATACTCTAAAAAGTCTTTAATTTCTTTCTTTATTCCTTCCTTGACCAAGGTATCAATGAGAAGAGTGTTGTTCAGTTTCCGTGTGAATGTTAGCTTTCCATTATTTATGTTGTTATTGAAGATCAGTCCTAGGACATGGTGGTCTGATAGGATACATGGGACAATTTCAATATTTTTGTATCTGTTGAGGCCTGTTTTGTGACCACTTATATGGTCAATTTTGGAGAAGGTCCCGAGAGGTGCTGAGAGAAGGTATATCCTTTTGTTTTAGGATAAAATGTTCTGTAGATATCTGTCAGGTCCATTTGTTTCATAACTTCTGTTAGTTTCACTGTGTCCCTGTTTAGTTTCTGTTTCCACGATCTTTCCATTGATGAAAGTGGTGTGTTGAAGTCTCCCACTATTATTGTGTGAGGTGCAATGTGTGCTTTGAGCTTTACTAAAGTGTCTTTAATGAATGTGGCTGCCCTTGCATTTGGAGCATAGATATTCAGAATTGAGAGTTCCTCTTGGAGGATTTTACCTTTGATGAGTATGAAGTGCCCCTCATTGTCTTTTTTGATAACTTTGGGTTGGAAGTCGATTTTATCCGATATTAGAATGGCTACTCCAGCTTGTTTCTTCAGACTATTTGCTTGGAAAACTGTTTTCCAGCCTTTTACTCTGAGGTAGTGTCTGTCTTTTTCCCTGAGATGGGTTTCCTGTAAGCAGCAGAATGTTGGGTCCTGTTTGTGTAGCCAGTCTGTTAGTCTATGTCTTTTTATTGGGGAATTGAGTCCATTGATATTAAGAAATATTAAGAAAAAGTAATTGTTGCTTCCTTTTATTTTTGTTTTTAGAGTTGGCATTCTGTTCTTGTGGCTGTCTTCTTTTTGGTTTGTTGAGGGATTACTTTCTTGCTTGTTCTAGAGCGTGATTTCTGTCCTTGTATTGCTTCTTTACTGTTATTATCCTTTGAAGGGCTGGATTCTTGGAAAGATAATGTGTGAATTTGGTTTTGTCATGGAATACTTTGGTTTCTCCATCTATGGTAATTGAGAGTTTGGCCGGGTATAGTAGCCTGGGCTGGCATTTATGTTCTCTTAGTGTCTGTATAACATCTGTCCAGGCTCTTCTGGCTTTCATAGTCTCTGGTTTAAAGTCTGGTGTAATTCTGATAGGCCGTCCTTCATATGTTACTTGACCTTTCTCCCTTACTGCTTTTAATATTCTATCTTTATTTAGTGCATTTGTTGTTCTGATTATTATATGTTGGGAGGAATTTCTTTTCTGGTCCAGTCTATTTGGAGTTCTGTAGGCTTCTTGTATGATCATGGGCATCTCTTTCTTTATGTTTGGGAAGGTTTCTTCTATTATTTTGTTGAAGATATTAGCTGGTCCTTTAAGTTGAAAATCATTCTCACCAACTCCTGTTATCAGTAGGTTTGGTCTTCTCATTGTGTCCTGGATTTCTTGGATGTTTTGAGTTAGGATCCTTTTGCATTTTGTATTTTCTTGACTGTTGTGTCGATGTTCTCTATGGAATCTTCTGCACCTGAGATTCTCTCTTCAATTTTTTGTATTCTGTTGCTGATGCTCGCATCTATGGTTCCAGATCTCTTTCCTAGGGTTTCTATCTCCAGTGTTGCCTCGCTTTGGGTTTTCTTTATTGTGTCTACTTCCCTTTTTAGTTCTAGTATAGTTTTGTTCATTTCCATCACCTGTTTGGATGTGTTTTCCTGTTTTTCTTTAAGGACTTCTACCTGTTCGGTTGTGTTTTCCTGCTTTTCTTTAAGGGCCTGTAACTCTTTAGCAGTGCTCTCCTGTAATTCTTTAAGTGATTTATGAAAGTCCTTCTTGATGTCCTCTATCATCATCATGAGAAATGTTTTTAAATCTGGGTCTATATTTTCGGTTGTGTTGGGGTGCCCAGGACTAGGTGGGGTGGGAGTGCTGCGTTCTGGTGATGGTGAGTGGTCTTGATTTCTGTTAGTAGGATTCTTACATTTGCCTTTCGCCATCTGGTAATCTCTGAAGCTAGCTGTTATAGTTGTCTCTGGTAAGAGCTTGTTCTTCAGGTGACTCTGTTAGCCTCTATAAGCAGACCTGGGAGGCTAGCTCTCTCCTTGGTTTCAGTGGGCAGAGTATTCTCTGCAGGCAAGCTCTCTTCTTGCAGGGAAGGTACCCAGATATCTGGTGTTCGAACCTGCCTCCTGACAGAAGTTGTGTTCCACTCACTAGAGGTCTTAGGATCCCCTGGGGAATCCTGTGTGGGCCCTTGCAGGTGTCAGGTGACTCCGCTGGCAAGGTACTCTGGTGCTCGGGTGGGGCGGAAGGGACTTGTGCCCCAGGTCAGGCCCGGGTAGTCTGCTTCCCTATTTACTGTAGTCTCAGGTTCCGTGCGATTGGATTGGGGCAGACGCTGTGTTCCACTCACCAGAGGTCTTAGGATCCCGTGGGGAATCCTGTGTGGGCACTTGCGGGTGTCAGGCGACTCTGCCGGCAAGGTACCCCGGTGCTCGGGTGGGACGGAAGGGACTTGTGCTGTATGCATTTATTTTTGAGGGAGAAGACATCACTGAAGGGGTTAGGCTGAGGAAAGATAAGAAGAAATGATATAATTATATTTTACTTAAAATAAATAATTATTAAGGAAAGCTCTTTAAAGACAAAAATAAAAATGCTCAAAACCATATTATACATGCAGAAAAACATTTGACAAACTCTAATTTTTATTTCTAGTAAAAATTTCATAGTAAGATTGCACTAAAGGTGATTTTCTCCAACTTTATAGAGAATAACTACAATAAACCTCAACATGACATCTTAAAGGGTAACAAAGTAGAGACTTTTCCACTAACGTCTAGGATACTCATAGTATAACATTCTTTTAAATATAATATTAAAATTATGAGTAAATATTCAGATAAAGAGGGTAAAAACTATGTATTTTGAACCAAAAGAAAGAAACCGTATCTTTTCATATGACTGATGACCTATTAAAATTTTGAAAGAAGTGAATAATCTCCTGAAATTAATTAGCAATTGTAATTAAATTGTAGATTGCAAAATCAATACATAAAAATTAATTGCTTTTTTCTAATGCAAAACTGGACAAATGGTCATTAAAAATAAATACCTTACAGTGTACATTAGAATTTCCAAAATGAAATAATATAAATTTACTACGGCTTACATAATATATCCATAAGGGATTCTATAAAAGTTTGATTGAAGAAATTCCAGAATTAAGAAAATAAAATAACTCAATATTTTCAAGATATCAGAAATTTCCATCTTGTTTTATAGACTCAATAGAATCCAAATCAAATTCTTAGCAAGTTGTTTATTGAAATGGACAAAATTATTATTAAATTTTAATTGAGGCAACATTTACAATAGTCAGTATGATCTTAAAACAAAAAACAAACCTGTAGAACTATTGCACTCTGCTATAAGGCTTACTATAAGCTAGCCAAAACCACAGAAAATTAGTGGTAGGGAAGAGAGAACTCAAAAGTAGACCCACTAAAACATCCTTCTTCTTTTGTTTTTTGGTTTGGTTTGGTTTGGTTTGGTTTTTTGTTTTTTTTGTTTTTTTTTTTTTTTTTTTTTTTTTTTTTTTTTTTTTTTTTTTTAGAGAAAAGTAGGTTAGTATAATTGAGCAAATACATCTATAAAAATAATACATAAAATGAATATAGTTTTGTATTAATGTATTACTTACTGACTGTAAATCCCAATAGAATCCTCACCCCTACCTCCTACACCCTCTTTACACCTGTCCTCTGCCCATTGCCCCCTCCCCTTATCCTCTGATAAGGGCAAGATTCCCTGGGTATACTGCACATTGGCACATAAAGTCACTGCTGGACTAGGCATATCCTCTCCTATTGAATCCAGACAATGAGGCCAAGTTAGGGGAACAGGATCCACAAGCAGGCAACAGAATTAGTGACAGGCTGTGCTCTAGTTTTTATGGAACCTGCACAAAAATCAAGCTGCACATCTGCTACATATGGGTGAGGGGTGAGCTTAAGTCTACCCCATGCTCTCAGTTTGCTTGGTGGTTCAGTCTCTGTGAGCCCACCAAGATTCAATGTTAGATGACTTAGTTAGTTTTCATGTGGAGTCCCTATACTTTTCAGGTCTCCTCAATCCTTTCCTCAACTCTTCCAAAAGACTCCCCAAGCTCCATCTGATGTTTGGCTGTAGGTCTCTGCATCTATTTCCATCAGCTGATGGGTGGACCCTATCAGAGGACAATTATGCTAGGATCCTGCCTTGTAGCATGACAGAGGGTTAGGGTTTGGTTCTTGCCTATCTTCTTCCTTCTGTCCTACTAATCCTGTCCCAGAACTCTGGTTCATCTTAGAGATGATACTTGGCCCCACCCTCCTTCAATATACAATCTCTTTCCCCTGATCCTTCACACCTGATTCCCACACCCACACCCCATTTTCCCTCATATTCACCCACCCACCGACCCACCCACCCACCAAGTTTTCTCCCTGATTCCACCCCACATACCCATTTTATCCCCCTCTGAAAAAAATATTTAAGCATCCTCTCTTGGACCCTCTTTGTTAATTGACTTTTTTGGGTCTGTGGGTTATAAGCAGGGTTTTCTCTACTTTATGGCTAATATCCACTTATAAGGGAATACATAGAATGCATGTCTTGGGGTCTGAGTTACCATACTAAAGATGATAGGTTTTAGTTCTATCTATTTGCCTCCAAAATTCCTGATGTCCTTGTTGTTAATAGCTGAGTAGTATTCCATTGTATGGATTAACCACATTTTCTTTATCTAATCTTCAGTTGAGGGACATCTAGTTTTTTTTTTCCAGTTTCTGGCTATTACAAATAAATCTGCTATGAACATAGTTAAACAACTGTCCTTGAGGGATGTTGGAACATCTTTGGATATATGATCAGGAGTGGTATATGTGGGTCTTGAGGTAGAATTATTCTCCATTTCTTGTGAAGCAACAAAATTGATTTGCAAATTTTTCACTTCCAAAACCAATAGAGGAATGTTCCCTTTGCTCCACATCCTCCCTAACAGGTGCTGTGGATTGAATTTTTCATCTTAGTCATTCTGATGGGTGTAAAGTGAAATCTGAGTGGTTTTGATTCCTTGATGATTGAGGATGTTGAACATTTCAGTGTTTCTTAGCCATTAGAGATTCCTTTATTGAGAATTCTCTGTTTAACACTGTACCCCAGCTTTTAATTGGTCATTTGGGTTTTTGGTGCTTAACTTTTTGAGTTCTTTGTATACTTTGGATATTAGCTCTCTATCAAATTTAGGGCTGGTGAAGATCTTTTCCCAATCTGTAGATTGTCATTTTGTTCTATTGACAGTGTCCTTTGCTTTACAGCAGCTTTTCGGTTTCAAGAGTTGGCAGTTATAAATTATTGATGTTAGTGCCTGAGCTATTGCTGTTCAGAAAGTTGTCTACTACAACAGAATGTTCAATGCTATTCCCCCTTCCTCGTCTATTAGATTTGTGTATCTGATTTTATACTCAGGTGTTTTACCCTCTTGGATGTGAACTTTGTATAGAGAGATTAAATATGAATGTTTGCATTCTTCTACATGCAGACATCAAGTTATACCAGCACCATTTGTTGAAGATGCTCATCTTTTTCCATTTTATGATTTTGTCTTCTGTATCAAAAATCAAGAATGTGTAGGTGTGTGGATTTATTTCTGGGTCTTTATTTTAATTCCATTGATCAACATGT
Source organism: Mus musculus (assembly GCF_000001635.26). Classification (NCBI taxonomy): domain Eukaryota; kingdom Metazoa; phylum Chordata; class Mammalia; order Rodentia; family Muridae; genus Mus; species Mus musculus. Next base: position 55,008,257 of record NC_000083.6, read on the forward strand.
CTCTTCTGATACCAATACCATGTAGTTTTTATTACTATTGCTCTGTAAAATAGTTTGAAGTCAAGCACAGAAGTTGTTTTGTTGGATAGGATTGTTTTGGCTATCCTGGGTGTTTTGTTTTTCAACATGAATTTAAGAATGGTTGCCTGACAAAAACAGACGTGGATGCTTACAGTCATCTATTGGATGGAATACAGTGCCCCAATGAAGGAGCTAGAGAAAGTACCCAAGGAGCTGAGGGTGTCTGCAGCCCTATAGGAGGAACAACATTATGAACAAGCCAGTATCCCCAGAGCTCAAAGGACCTGAAAATGCCTTCGACAAAATCATAGAAGAAAACTTTCCCCAACTTAAGGAAAGAGATGGCCATAAAGGTAGAAGAAACCTATATAACACCAAGTAAATGGGAACAGAAAGAAAATTCTCTTGCCACATAATAATACAAACACCAAATGCACAGAACAAAAAATAATATATTAAAATGCTTCAAGGGAAAAGGTTCAAGTAACATACAAAAGTAGACTGATCAGGATTACACCAGACTTCTCCACAAAGAAACTAAAGGCTGAAAGAGTCTGGTCAAAGGTCATGCAGACTCTAAAACACAAATGCCAGCTTGGGCTACTAATCCCAGTAAAACTCTCAATCATCATAGATGGAGAAATAAAATTATTCCATGAGAAAACCAAATTTAAACAGTATCTATCTAACAATTTATCACTACAGAGGACCCTAGGAGGAAAATTCCAACATGAGGAAAGTACCTACACCAAAGGAAAGGCATGATATTAAGCATTTCACAACAAAGCCAAAAGGAGAGAAACACATGCACATAAAACCACCTACAAAAACAAACATAACAGGAAACAACAGTGATATGTCTTTAATATCTTTCAATATTAATGGACTCAACACACTTATAAAAAGACATAAGCTAAAAGAATGGATATGCAAACAAGATTCAGCATTTTGCTACATAGAAGAAATACACCTCAATAACAAAGACAGACACTATCTCAGAGTAAAAGAATGGAAAAAGGTCTTCCAAGCAAATGGTGCCAAGAAACAAGCTGGTCTTGCCATCCTAATATCTAATAAAATAGCTTTTCAACCAAAAGTTATCAAGCATGATGAGGAAGGACACTTCATATTCCTCGAAGGAAAAATCTACCAAGAGAAAGTCTCAATTCCAAATGTCTATACCCCAAATGCAAGTGCACCCATATTCATAAAAGAAACTTTACTAAAGCTCAAAATACACATGGAACCCCATATAATAATAGTGGAAGATGTCAACACCCCACTGTCACTAATAAACAGGTCTTTGAAACAGAACCTAAACAGAAACACAGTGAAACTAATAGAGATTATGAACCAAAAGAATTTAATATATTGTGATGGTTTGTATATCCTTGGACCAGGGAGTAGCACCATCTGAAGGTGTGGCCTTGTTGGAATAGGTGTGACCTGGTTGGAATGGGTGTGTCACTCTGGGTGTGGGTATAAGATCCTCACCCTAGTTGCCTGGAAGTCAGTCTTCCACTAGCAGCCTTTGGATGAAGACATAGAACTCTCAGCTCCTCCTGCGCCATGCCTGGATGCATGGATACTGCATGGATACTGCCATGCTCCCACCTTGATGATAATGGCCTGAACCTCTGAACCTGTAAGCCAGCCCCAATTAAACGTTGCTTTTTATAAGACTTGCCTTGGTCATGTTGTCTGTTCACAGCAGTAAAACCCTAACTAAGACACATATCTACAGAGACTTTCACTCTAAAACAAAAGAACACACCTTCTCAGCACCTTGTGGTACCTTCTACAAAATAGATCATATAATTGGTCACAAAACAACCCTCAACTGATACAAGAAATTGAAATAATCCCATGAATCCTATCCGATCATCATGGTCTAAGGCTGGATTTCAATAACAGCAAAAACAGCAGAAAGCCCACATACAGGTGGAAACTGAACAACTTTATTCTCAATGATAACTTGGTCATGGAAGAAACACAGAGAGAAATTAAAGCCTTCCTGTAATTTAATAAAAATGTTGAGACATCATACCCAAACTTATGAGACACAATGAATGCAGTGCTAAGAGGAAAACTCACAGAACTAAGTGACCTGGTAAAGAAACTAGAAAGATATTACACTACCAACTTAACAGCACACCTGACATCTCTACAACAATAAGAAGCAAACACTCCCAAGAGGAGTAGACAGCAAGTAGTTAAACTCAGGGCCAAAAATCAACCAAATAGAAATAAAGAGAACAATATACAGAATCAACAGTATCAAAAGCTGGATTGTGGAAAGAATCAACAACATAAATAAACCCCTAGCTATACTAACTAAAGGGCTCAGAGGCAGTATCCAAATTCACAAAATCAGAAAAGAAAAGGGAGATATAAGAACAGAAACAGAGGAAATTTAAAAAAAAAAAAATAGATCCTACTACAAAATCCTATACTCAAAAAAACTGGAAAATAAATGAAATGGATGGTTTTCTAGACAGATACTACACATCAAAGTTAAATTAAGAGCAGGTAAACTATCTAAACAGGCCCATATCCCCTAAGAAAATAGAAGTCATTAAAAACCTCCCAACCATAAAAAGCCCAGAGCCAGATGGCTTTAGTGCAGAATTCTACCAGACCTTCAAAGAAAACCTAATACCAATATTCCTCAAAATATTCCATAAAATATATACAGAAGGAACACTATCTAATTTATTCTATAAACTCACAATTACTCTGATACCTAATCTACACAAGACCCAACCAGAAAAGAGAACTTCAGATCAATCTCCCTTATGAATATTGATGCAAATATACTCAATAAAATTCTTGAAAACCGAATCCAAGAACACATCAAAACCATCATTCACCACATTCAAATATGATGTATTCCAGGGATACAAGACTGGTTCAATATACCAAAATCCATTAATTTAATCTACTATGTAAAAAAAGTCTCAAAGGAAAAAAAAATCACATGATTATCTCCTTAGATACAGAATAAGCATTTGCCAAAATACAACACCCCTTCATGCTAAAAGTGTTAGAGGGATCAGGAATTCAAGGCCTATACCTAAACATAATAAAAGCAATTTACTGCAAACCAACAGCAAATTAAATGGAGAGATACTTGAAGCAATCCCACTAAAATTGGGGTCCACTCTCCCCATAGATATTCAATATAGTCTTTGAAGGGCTAGCTAGAAAAACAATACAACCAAAAGAGATCAAGAGGAAACAAATTGGCAAATAAGAAATAAAGGTTTCACTATTTGCAGACGATATGAAAGCATATATAAGCGACCCCAAAAATTCTACCAGAGAACTTCTCCAGCTGATAAACAACTTCAGCAAAGTGGATGGCTATAAAACTAACTCAAATAAGTTAGTAGCCTTACTTTATACAGGCTGATATAGAAATTAGCAAAACAACTCCCTTACAATGGCCACAAATTATATAAAATATCTTGGGTTAACTCTAACCAAGCAAATGAAAGGTCCATATGACAATAATATTAAGTCTATCAGGAAAGAACATCTCAGAAAATGGAGAGATCTCCCATACTCATGGATTAGAAGAATTAACATAGTAAAAATGGCCATCCTACCAAAGGTAATCTACAGATTCAATGCAATCCCTATCAAAATCTCAACACAATTCCTCAAAGAATCAGAAGGAGCAATTCTCAAATTCATCTGAACAGGCAAAA